>NC_057797.1:424766568-424821349 GCF_018294505.1 Triticum aestivum
GTCATGGCTCAGTGAACGTGCAGGCCCCGTTGCTCATGGCTCGTGAGCTCCTGCACTACCGCCCCGTTGACGACCTCTACGAAGACTAGCTAGACCTCATCACCGAGCTGGTCAGCGCGGCTGGGGGCTCGCCTGCACCGTCCCTCTCGCTGCCTCGTCCGCCGCCTGCTGCAGGGTACGTAGCCCATGGAGCACCTCCACCACCTCCTCGTCAGGACATCGCCCTCGGCCCAAGACCCGTGGCCCCTCGGCGCGACTCACCACGCCAGGCGCCCACGCGTGAAGAAGAAAGCTACCGAGAGGTCCAGCGGCCGCAAGAAGGTGCTCCAGCGCTTCCTCCATCAACATGTTAAGACCGCACGCAGCCTGCAGCGGTGGTGTGCGAGCGCCAAGATCAGGCTCCACCTCCGCGATGGGCCCCGGTGACCACAACGGGCTGTCGCGCCTTCACCCCAAGCTACGTAGCGTCATCTGGCCAGGCAAGTTCAAGCCTGACCTGCCTCCACGCCATGACGGCACTCCCGACCCTGCGGAGTTCCTATAGGTCTACGAGCTGAGCATCGAGGTGGCCAGCGGAGACGAGAAGGTCATGGTGAACTGGTTCTCCATGGCCCTCAAGGACGGCGCGCGCTCGTGGCTCCTGAATCTGCTCGCGGGATCGGTCTCCTCCTGGGGTGAGATATGCAGACGCTTTGCCGCCAACTTCCAAGGTACTCGCGATCGCCCGCCTGCCACGGGTAACCAGCAGAGCATCAAGAAACAGCCTAGGGAGACACTGCAGAAGTACATCCAACGCTTCAATAGCGTTCGCCTCAAGATCCCCAAGGTTTCTGACGAAGCCATCATCTCGGCGTTCTCCGTTGGAGTCCGCGATGTCAAGATGAGGGAGGAGCTCGCCATCCAAGAGGACTTGTGCACGGCCTTGGAGATGTTCAACATGGCTACCAAGTGCACGAGGGCCGAGGAGGGGCGTCTATCCCTCCTCGAGCTCCTAGCTACCGACCCAGAAGACAAGACGACCAAAGTCAAGGATGTGAAGCGCAAGGGGGCTGCCATGCTCATGGCCGAACCAGAGATGAAGCGCGGCTGTGACCACCCAGACTCGTCCAAGGGCAGCCGTCCATTCTGCGTCTTCCACAATGTACACAACCACAACACCAATGACTGTCGGGAGCTCAGGGCCATCCGCGACGGGTGCCTCGGTTGACGCCCTGAGCGCAATGACCAAGGCTACAACTGCGGAGGAGGCATAAGAGGAGGACGTTGGGACGACCGCGGCCCCCGCCAAGAGTGGCGTGACCAGCCTCATGAGGATCGCTGGCAAGGCAGCCTCGCGAGGGCGACTGGAGAGACCAGCCTCGTGAGGACCGTCCTCAGGGCAACGCTAGCCTCCCTCCGCTGCCACCACCACCAAGAAGGAATGACGACCACCACCAGGACAAGGGGCTGGGGGCTTCCAGGGCCTCACGCCATCGTCCTACATCTTGGGTGGCGCTCAGGCCCCAGCCTCCCACTGCATCTTCAAGCACTTCGCTCATGAGGTGAACGCGGCCCTTCCCAGGCTCGAGGCCATGCGCCCGCTTAGGTGGTCCAAGTAAACCATCACCTTTAGCTCGTCCGACCAGCTCAAGTGCGCGCAACTGTCGACGCTCTCCCAATGCTCTGCTCGTCTGTTATCAGCAATGTCCTTGTCACCAAGACCCTCATCGACGGGGCGCGGGGTTCAATGTTCTTTCCATCGAGACGTTCGACCGCCTCCAAGTGTCGTATGATCAGCTGCAGCCCACCAAGCCTTTCTCAGGAGTGACCGATGGCTCCACCACCCCGATAGGGCAGATCCGCCTCCCTGTCACCTTCAGCCAGTGCGACAACTACCGCACCGAGCTCATTGACTTCAACGTCGCTCACATCCGCCTCCCGTACAACGCCATCCTTGGGTATCCAGCCCTGTCCAAGTTCATGGTAGTGACCCACCATGGCTACAATGCCCTCAAGATGCTAGGGAGCCACGACATCATCGCGATCGCCTGCGAGGAGAAGGACGCGGTGTGCTCCCTCGAGCGCGCCTACTAGGCTGCGGCAGTGGATGACCCAGACAACGAAGGCGCCATCTACCCTACTGAGGCTGTCCCCAAGAAGAAAAAGCAGCTACTCTGCCAAGAGCCTCAGGAGAGCGGCGTCTCCGACGGCACAACCTCAGGACCAGCGCCCACAGATGGGGCGCCTCCCTCTCTCGCATAGGAAGGCGTGCCAGGCACCCTCCTCAGGCTGGGCTCTCTCCTAGAGGGCCTCTAACTTGGCCAATGTCATGAGGGAGGCGCTCGGGCACCACGTGGAGGCATGCTTCGCCACACGCTTCCCTCACGAGGGCACTAGGCACAAGGTGCCAGGTGCTTAGGATTTCATCACCAAGATGACCGAGGAGCTTCAAGAAACAAGAGCCATGCGCGGCAACCGCCGCCCACCACCTGGCGCAGCTCCTTGTCCTGGCGAGGACAACGAGCTGCGCATCTGCGTTAACATCCCTGGGCTCAACAGAGCCACAGCTCAGCAGCGCTTCTGGCCTTCGCACGTTGGTCGATGTGAGGGCCCACCTCATGGCTATGTTCACATGCCCTTTGGCTTGTCGAACGCGGCTACCACCTTCCAGCGTCGCCTACGAAGCATCGTGGTTGCTCAAGAGGCCAGGTACCACGCGGTCCTGGAGGAGGTAGCAACAGTCCTTCGCGAACCTCCAGAGCCTCCCGAGGTTCAACGCCATGGCAGCTAGTGAGGAGCAACCTCCTCAGGGCGCATCTTCAGCTACTTCAACATCTCTCCAGCAACGGCACCAGGTGACATTTTCCAGTTTATTCAGTTGGGGGAACCCCTCGGGCTGCATCATCCCCATGTTGCATGGGCCTGTCCCTGCGGTGCCTATCCTTTTTGCATCTTTAGTTTACCTTATTGGGGGCGCCCCTCGGGCTGCATCATCCCTAGGCCGCGTAGCGTCCGTCCCTGTGGCATGTGTCCTTCCTGCATCTATCTGGACTAGCTTTACCTTACTTTAAGATCATTACATGCCTGTTCGGTACTTCGATTCCATGAATGTCGTACGCCCTTGAAAGCCCACCCGCGACCGCCTCATGATTAAGGACTGGCACAACGTCTGTGCTCGGGTTCATCCCTGCAGCGTTGCTAAACCCAAGAGGCCGAGCTCTGGCTCACGGGCCAGCTCCCATGTACGTCACCTCCCATGGCCCTTGGTGCCTTTTTCTCACATGAGCTAATTGTGGGTGGGCGAGCTAGGGCGCGTGACCCGGTGCCTCGCCACCATGGGAGCCACGCACCGGTTGTCTTTCTTTAGGATTTTTCGCATGAGAAGACTGGACACGGCGTATGTGCTCGGGTCCGTCCCTGCAACGTTGATAAACCTAACGACTCAGCTCTGTCTAGCGGGCCAGCCCTGTTCACGTCACCTCCCGGGGTCATTGGTTTTTGGCCTTCTCATGTGATCACCTCAGGAGATTCATTCAGCGCAGGTTGTCTAACCATCTCGCAGGGCCATCACAACTATCAAGAATCAAATTCTGGCGCAACCCATGTTGAGGTAGCGCCTCATGAGTCCCGCGCTAGCTCACGAGTGCCCAGACACACATCGTCTAGACCTGCCATGCAAGCCATGTGTCAGGGCGGGGTTGTACACACCCTGGGGGCTCCACTCAGAGGGAACGCTCACCCACGCACCAGTGGAAGCAACATGCTCCGTGCTAGCAGTCGACACTGTCGAGGAGCGACTATGCCTGTGCAAGTGCATAAGCACTATGCTCCGCCCAGGTAATAAACAACTGAGGGGGGCCCCATGGCCGCATCAACCTTAGGGAGCCGCCAGGCTCAGTGTCCAGCCTCATCGCAATGCTTTCCCCTCGGGAGAGTTTCCGAGGGGGCTGGGCACGGGGGGCTACACTCAGGTCACACCTAGCATACGCCACCCTACCAGGTCCCTCGGACCCGGTCGTCGCACGCCCCTCCCGAGCGGGACCTCAGTGATAAAAGGTATGGAGGTGTGTTTGTACGTCAAGTGGGACTCCTGAGCATCGCGACTCTGGAGCCTAACTGGCCACGTAGCCCCTTGGTCTCTTCCTGGTGATTCAGACGACCCAACGGCGGCTGAGGTACGCGCGAGGTCAGGCCCTGCCGACGCAGAACACTAAGGCCTACTCTTGCATCTCCTTCCCGCAGGCCATTTGTGCGTCAAGGGGGACTCCTGAGCATCGCGACTCAGGAGCCTAACCGGTCACGTAGCCCCTCACCCCTTGGCATCGTCCTGGTGATCCGAATGACCCAACGGCGGGTGAGGTATGCACGGGGTCGGGCCCTGCCGACGTAGAACATCAAGCAAATGAGAAGGAAATCGCGGAATCCTAACAAATTATTACAACACATATTGTTCTTCGAATACCAAACAAAAGTTTTAACGCCTCCATGAGGCACGGTGCATATTGCAGGAAAATAAAAGTGGAAAGGAGCACCGCCAGCAAGCCTTCTCTTCAGCCTTGGGCGCTGTCGTCGGGGAGTGTCCCGTCGTCGACAATTGTCGGGGGTTTGGTGCGACATATGCCAATGGATGGCTTATCATGGTGGCCGCGAGTAGAACGTCGCCAGTGCTTGGAAACGGTATGAGGCGAACACATGCACGCCGGTGAATCTTACCCAGCTCCGGGGCTCTCCGGGGAGATAATACCCCTACTGCTGCTCTACGGGGTCTCCGCATGATCACTAGGGTCAAGTGTTTACACGGTTATTCCTTGAGCTGTGTCTGGTGGTAGGAGAGGGCAAGGCTAGCTCTCTCCTTCTATCTGGTATGGTATAGAACTACTGGAATCCAACCCTTTGCATGGGTGCCCTGGGGGTTTATATAGGCCTACCCCCCAAGGGTACAATGGTAATTTGACTGGGCGCGGGCCCAGCTGTTAGTGCCTCCGACCTCCGACTTCTCCGCCGACTGCTGGGGCCCGCCGACTGGTGGGCCCCGCCGACTGGTCTGGTAAGGAGCCGACAGGCCGCGTCCGCCGCGGGCGGGTCTTGCCGGCTGCTGATTACTATAGCCGTGCTCCTGATGACGCAAGCTTGGTCATGGGGTCGTGGCAACGGCCCCACCGCCTGGCGGGCGATCACTGTGGCTACTCCCCATCTCTTCTTGATTAATGGCGCGTGGGCCCCGGGGGAGGGCTCGGCCAACTCCCCCAGGCCGACTCCCGACGGGTCCGACTGGCGGTTCTCCCGCCGTCTCCCGAGGTCTCGCTGACTGGTGGGCCCCACTGCCTCCAGGCCGTACAGACAAGCCGTCGTGGGCGCAGGACTCGGTACAGTGGTGCTGATGTCAGGGCCGGCCGGGCAACAGTGCCACGCCGCAGGGAGATCTTCCCAAGTACGGCGTGCTGTAGCCATGCCTGCCCTTGGTAAGGGGCGGGAAGTGGGCTTCATTGTAGCCACGCCCCTGCCCCGTCCCCTTCGATGAGGTCACAGTTTGTTGGAGTCGCCGGCCGACTCCCCAAAGCCGGCTTCTCTAGAAGTCGCCTCTGGGACTCGGCCGTGAGCGGGCAGTCGGCCGCCTTGCCGTAGACTCCCCAGGAGGCGGCTCTTCGCCCTGTGGTCTTGAGGGGCACAGCCTGCCCCGATGTCTTGAAAGGTTATGGGGCTCGGGTTGCCCTACCCGTGGCCCATTACTCCGACAGTAGTCCCCGAAGCTGGTGAGGCGCCGCGGACGATCGGCCGAGAAGCCTCAGCAGTTTCTCTTTCCGGGTGCTCAACACATGGTCTTGATTGACTTCTGTTGGGCTGACTAGAAGGAGTCGGGCTCGCCCAACTCGGACTCACTCAATTCCGACTTGCTCAGCAGTTCGAACGTCACGGCGGGATTTCAAGTGGTGTGCTAGCTAAGCTTCTAGGCCGCCGCCCGTTCTTGGCCTGTCACGCGAGGGCATGTGGCCAGGCCGTCCTGCCAGCCCACGCGCGCGACGGGCAGGCCCGTAGGTGGGGCCCGCCACTACCGCGCCTCGGCGTCCGAGCGGATCCGCTGCGGCCCTGGTGGACGGTTGGGATTCCCGTGAAGTTACTGTGCGCAGTAACTTTACGTGGATCGTGGGGGTCGTGGGGTTGCGGGTGCAGTAAATCCCCACGACCGCCCCCTCGGCTTCGCAGCCCACGGGGCTATAAGTAGGGGGAAGAGGGGGCACGCGCGCCCCTCCTTACCACTACCCCTTGCTTTCTTCCTCCTCGTAGATCCTCGCTCTCCTACTTCCTCTTCTCTTCTTCGCTCCGCCGCAGGCCCAGGCTCCGGCAAACGCTGCAGTGACAGCTCGCGATGAGTTCTTCCTCCGCTGCTGCGCCTCCCCCAGTGCGCTCCGGCACCTGGGACGGCTCCGAAGTCCACGAAGACCATATCGAGTTCCTCCGCTGGACCCGTCGGCTTCCCGGCGAAGATCATGTGCAGGTGCGTCTTGCGCCGGCGGGGGAGATTTCCCCCGCCCCGCAGGAGGGCAAGCGGGTCATCTTCCGCTCGCACTGCCTGCGCGGGCTGGGTCTGCCGGCGAGCAGCTTTTTCCGGTCGTTCATGGAGTTCTACCGCCTCCAGCCGCACCACCTCACCCCAACACAGTGGTGTTGTTGTCCGCCTTCGTGGCTCTGTGCGAAGGCTTCCTCGGAGTCCTCCCCACCCTCAAGCTCTGGGGGGAGTTCTTCTTCTCCAAGCTCGGCATCCAGGCCACGGGCGTGCCGGCTCAGTGCGGCGCCTTCATCGCCGTGCGAAGGATAGGAGCCGACAACCACTTCCCCTCCATCTCGCTGTTGAAGTCGGTGAAGATGTGGTAGAGGTCCTACTTCTACGTCAGGAACGTCGCAACGAGGGGCGACTGGGTCAATCTGTCGGCTTTCGAAGCCGGCCCGCCGGCTGGCAGACTGCCCAACTGGTCGTACTGGGCCAGGTCGCTGATGCCTGCAGGAGCCGGCTCCATCACGCGACTCCGAGTGCTGATGCAGTCGGAGGGTATGACTGGTCCGGACCTGCTGGCCGCCTTTGTCTCGTGCCGAGTTCTCCCACTCTAGGGCCGCCCTCACATGATATGCCAAATGAGCGGGGGCCGTGACCCGAGTCGGATGTGCACCAAGGACATGCCTCACGAAGAGGTGGCCCTTATGGTGAACTACCTCTCGGACAGCAGGCTCCCGGAGGACTGGCGATTCGGCAAGGAGCCATACTCCCGCGCCAACCCCCCGCCCGTGGTGAGTCGCCTTTCTTTTCTTTCTTTGGGTTTGTCTTCTTCTTGCCGAGTTTTGTTCTGATTAGTCGGCTTTGGTTAGAATTCCCTTCTTCACCCACCAGCCGGCAGCTCGGGGCCGGCCCGTAGGTTCATCGCTGACCAGGCGAAGAGCAACGTCGATGACCCCGATCTGGGGGCGGCGGCTCTGGAAGATGACGCCGAGGGAGGAGGAGGGACGACAGGCGACTTCAGGCCCTCGTCTACCTTCGCCGACTGGCCTGAAGACGACGCCGAGGGAGGAGTCGCCCCTCGCCATTGGCCAAGAGCCAGCCAGCTGGGCGCGGGCTCTTCTGCCGCGTCGGGCGCTCTAGGCGGCGGGAAGAAGCACCGGGCTGTGCCGACTTTGTTCGGCAGCCGGCCAAAGAAGCCCAAGGGCTCGGCTGCGGTGACCCGGCGGGACGAGGCAGCCGCGAAGGCCATCCGCTTCCATAAGGAAGTGAAGAAGCCGCCGTTGGTCTCTGCGTAAGTATTCTGTCTTCAAAGTTTATTCTTTCTTCGTGTTTTGTCTGAGTCTCTTTCTTCAGGGCTCCCCTCTCTCTTGAGCGGGTCGCCGCCGCCTCCGTCATGGGGTCAGCGGAGACGCCCGCCACCACTCGGCGGATAGACCCTGCTGCCGACCTCCGGGAGGCGACGGAGCAGAATGCGCAGGAGAAGTGCAATGAAGAAGAAGCCCTCCGCCTGGAGAAGGCAGAGGCCGACAAGGCGGAGGCCTCCGCTAAGAAAAAACTAGCAGAGGCCGAAGCCGCCGCCGCGGCGAAGCAGCAAGCTGAGGAAGCCACACACCGCCAGTCGGCCTTGCTTGTTACCCCGCTGAACTCTGCGCCACCGCCCCCGGAGTTCACGGGGCAGACTGGAGAAGCCAGCGGGGAGAACCTCGTCGACGAGAGGGAAGGCGGCGAGCCCTCTACTCCGGGCGCGAATGTTCCGCCGCCGCCTCCTCCGCCGTTTGAAGGCGTGCAAGGCGAGCAGCCAGCAGACCCTCCGGTGCCGCCGACCGAAGACGAGGCTGTGGCGAGGCTACTCCTCTAGGTCGGCTCGCCGGCTCGCCGTCGTCTGGAGAAGGCGACTTTGGCACCCCGCCCCCTGGAAGTCGGCACCGCCAGCTCGGCGGCTCCAGACGCTGAAGCGACGAGCACCGCACCTGTTGGGTGGGTGCGAGGAGGCGGCACAGGGCCGCTGAACCGGGCGCTCCTGGACGTCCAGGCGAAGCTCCGCGCTGAGGGCGACGCCCTCCAGAGTTGCACCAAGGCGTTCCTAGCATCGCGGGCAGCCGCCCGGGTATGTTTTTTCTTTGGGCCTTTGTTTTTTCTTGTTCCTCTCTGTGGGGGTGCGCCAGCGCACCCACTGGGTGTAGTCCCCGAGTTTCGGTCCGGCTGCTGAGGGTGGCCCGGAACTCCAATTGATGAACTTCTGGGTACTAACTTTGTCTGAAATGCTTGTTGCGGGATTACCACAACCTCCGCGTCACTGCCTTCAATTGTAATGTTGAAGAGTTGGGCAAGCGGACCGCCGACTTGGCGGAGAGCCGGAGTAAGTCCTTCCCTCGTTTTTCTTCTCTGCGGGGGTGCGCTAGTGCACCCGCGGGCTGTAGTCCCCGAGATTCGGGCCGACTGCTGTGCAGTCAGGCCAGATCTCCCCGGCGACCTACTTTATTGACGACTATTGTCTTTCTTCCTTTCCTTCAGGAGCCAACGCTGCTCTTCAACAGCAACTGAGCGAAGCCAACTCCGCCCTGCTCGCCAAAGGGGAGGAGTGCAGTAGGCTCGCCACAGAGCGCGATCTGCTGGCCACTCAGCTGGCAGAGCAGAAGAAGCTGCTTGCGAAGTCGCAGAGGGAGGCGGAGGAGACGGAAACCGCCCTCTTGGCCGAGTTCGCGAGCGAGCACTCCTCCTGGTCTAACAAGGAGGCGCTGCTGTTCTCCGGCTTCCACAAGATTGAAGACATCATTGATGGTGAGTCTCTTTATTTTCTTTCTTCGAGCTGCCGACTTAGATCGTGCCGACTCCTGGTTTTTGACTTGCTTTTTCGTTTCTTCGTGTCTTTTGCATACTTCTTCCCTGGGCAGTCGCAGGCCGCAATCCAAGCCATCGAGGCCGATCGTGGAAGTCGGAGGGCGGAGGGCGCGGAGATCGTGGCCGATGCCCCCGAACTCTTGATGAGCACATCTTGAGCATCGAGGCTCGCCTCCGGCCGGCTCATCGGATGCTGCGCCGGCTTCAGCGCGTCGGTGCCCAGGCGATTTCCGCCCTTTGGCCGGATATGCAGGCTCCACGCACCCCCAGCCTGACGGCCAACTGGTTGGAGGTCGCGGCTGGTCGCCTCGAGGCCTGGAAGGGCTCTTCGGCCCGGGCTGGAGCGCGCCGGGCTTTGGAGTTCGTCAAGGCATGGTACCCGGGGCTGGATCTAGACCGGTTGGCCACGCTTCGGTTGGAGGCCCAGCCGGAGCTGGCGGCTGTGGAAGATGCCCTCGTCAAGCGTGCTGCGGCGATCGCCGAGTACACTGACACGAGCATCTTCGTCCCCGAGCGGTCTGAAGACAGCGAGGAGGTACCGCCGGAGTGGTTTGGGATGAACTCAGACTACGGCGAAGACTCGGCGGAGGTGATTGGCTCCAGCGTCGTGAAGGAGCACGAGGCGGAGGATGAGGGCGAGGCAGAGGCACCAGAAGACGGAGCAGACGGCCAGCCTCAGCCCGACCGCGCCTCCAGCAACGAGCCGCGTGCGACCGACCCGACTGCTGCCGGAGGCGATCAAGCCGAGGCTAGCCGGCCGACCGCCCCGACGCCTGACGCTGGCGCCTCCTCCGACCCCCCGAATCCGCCTGCCACCTCCTAAGCTGCCGCTGTGTCTTTTGTTTTATCTGCTTCAGTAGTCTTTTGAAGAACTTGTTAATTCACACAATTCCACCCGCGGGGTGTATTTTGAACCTCTACTCGACAATTCGGCCAAGGGCCTATGTTATATATATCTATCTTTTCTTGCTCATTGTTCTTTTGGCTGTTTTCCTTTGCCGCTTTCTCTTAGTTGCCTGCCTTGCCAATCGGACAGCCACTGTGCGGACTGTCGCTGGATCAAGTGCTAGGCTACTTTGGGAAAGCAAGTACTTAGCCGATTTCAAGATTGTTTAAGAAAGTTGGATAGAAAACGACAATCCGACTGTCCGAGAGTCGGTTTGCGAGAAAGGCCGGAAGCCGTCTTGAGCTATGTTTTACGCTTTGAGTCCTTAGCCATTTTTCGTGCGAGCACCCATCCTACCTTACCTCTACCCACCTTACAGTCGCTCTGCGAGCTGCGGCTTTTGATAGAAGATGGCTTAGGTGTTACACACTACTTGTCCGACTGCAGGAAGCATTTCATAGTGCAAGGCGGCAAGTCCCCGGGCCGACTTGTCGAGCCCGGTGCCAGGCGGCATGACAAAGAGTAACATACTTGTAGGCATAATTTTTATCATACAGACAAAAGAGGGCAGTCCCCGAGCTCGTCTCGGGGGGCCCGAAGTCTTGGTACTTTAATACAAAAGGTAACGTGGTACATACTGCATCAACTGTAAAATCGTCGGAGAAGATTTGCATTCCATGGCCGCTCTGTCTCCTTGCCGGAGTCGTCCCTCTTGCGTGCTCGGGGCTTCTGAGCATCGATCAGGTAGTAGGAATCGTTGCCTAGTACTTTGCTGATGATGAAAGGGCCTTCCCAAGGCGGCGACATCATGTGCTAGCTGGCTGTTCACTGGATCAGCCGGAGCACGAGGTCGCCTTCTTGGAAAGATCTTGGCCTGACCTTCCTGTTGTGGTATCGGCACAGGCTCTGCTGGTAGATGCTGGACCGGCTAAGTGCCAACAGCCGGCCCTCTTCCAGCAAATCGACACCGTCTTGTCGTGCTTCTTCTGCTTCCTCCTCGGTGTACATGGTGACTCGTGGGGAGTCAAACTCTATGTCTGTTGGGATGACGGCTTCGGCACCGTAGACGAGGAAGAAGGGTGTGAAGCCGGTTGATTTGTTTGGAGTCGTGCGCAGACTCCAGAGGACGGCTGGCAGCTCGTCGAGCCAGCAGCCAGCCGAGCGCTCCAGAGGCTCGATCAACCGAGGCTTGATGCCGGACAGGATGAGGCCGTTTGCTCACTCCACTTGGCCGTTTGACTGCGGGTGGGCGACGGACGCTAGGTCCAGTCGGATGCCCTGTGTTGCGCAGAAACGGGCCAAGGCACCTTTGGCAAAATTTGTGCCGTTGTCGGTGATGATGTTGTGTGGTATGCCATACCGAATTGTGATATCGGTGATGAAGGTCACGGAAGTCGAACCGTTCAGTTTCTTAATTGGCTTCACTTCTACCCACTTGGTGAACTTGTCCACTGCGACAAGTAGGTGAGTTAGACCACCTCGTGCTGTCTTGAATGGTCCCACCATGTCTAGACCCCAAACTGCGAAAGGCCAAGCAATGGGGATGGTCTTGAGTGCGGAAGCCGGCTGGTGTGGCTTGGAGCTGAACTTCTGACACCCTTTGCATTTTTGGACCAACTCCTTGGCCTCTTCCAAGGCAGTCGGCCAAAAGAAACTGTGCCGAAAAGCTTTGGCGATGAGTGCTCTTGAAGCCGCATGGTGGCCGCATTCGCCTTGATGGATGTCTTTGAGGATCGCCTGGCCTTGCTCTGGCTCTACGCAGCGCTGGTAGACACCAGTGATGCTACGCCTGACCAGCTCTATGTTGATTATGGTATAGGCTGCCGCCCGGCGTTGTACTTGCCGAGCTGAGGCCTCATCAGTTGGTAGCTCTTTGTTCACCAGGAATTTGAGGATGGGCTGGGCCCATGAGGGTGCTGCTATTTCTTCGACTACCAGAACTGCGACTTGGACGAGGGCGGCTGGGCTGGGAGGCGGCGGGCTGGAGTCAACAGCCGCTTGCTGGGCTGATGAAGTCCCCAGGCCGACTGGTGCGGTCCTTGGGCCGAGTTCTAGAATCTTCGAGTCCGTCACCGCAGTCCCCGGGCCGGGCTCGACTGTGGCAGCTTTGGAGTCGCCCGCCAAAGTCCCCGTTCCGACTGCCGGAGCTCTGGAGTCGGATCTGCCGTCTTCGGGAGGAGCGGGCACAAAAATGGAGTCTGATTCTGGTGAAGGCTTGACAGACGGCTTGAGGAGGCGTTGAAGGGCGACGCCAGATGGTATTGCTTGGCGGGTAGAGCCGATTCATGCCAAGGCATCTGCTTGGTCGTTGTCGTTTCTTGGCACATGGAGGAACTCGCACCCTTCGAAATACCCGCTGAGTTGCTGCATGAGGAAACGGTAGCTCGCCATGTTTGCGTCTTTCGCGTCCCAGTCGCCAGATGACTGCTGGACCACTAAGTCCGAGTCGCCATAACACAAGATCCGGCGGATGCCAAGTTCTTTGGCAAGCCGGAGCCCGTGAACGAGCGCCTCGTACTCGGCCACGTTGTTGGAGGCAGCAAAATGGATTTGCAGTGCATATTTGAGCTTGTCGCCTTTGGGAGAGGTGAGGACGATGCCGGCTCCCAAGCCGGTGCGCATCTTGGAGCCGTCGAAGTGCATCCGCCAATGGGTGGAGTCAGGCGCTGGAGGCAGGTACTGGGTCTCGGCCCAGTCGACGAGGAAGTCGGCCAGTGCTTGTGATTTGATAGCGGTGCGGGGCTGGTAGTAGATGGTGTAAGGACCCAGCTCTATGGCCCACTTGGCCACTTGACCAGAGGCATCTCGGCTACGGATGATCTCGGCAAGTGGAGCCGTGCAGACCACTGTGATTGGATGCTCTTGAAAGTAAGGCTTCAATTTCTTGGCAGCAAAGTGCACGCCATAGCACATCTTCTGGTAGTGGGGATAGTTCTGCTTGGAGGTCGACAGTACCTCGCTCAGGTAATATATTGGTCTCTGGACAAGTAGCGCCTTGCCTTCCTCCTTGCGCTCTACTACAATGACTGTGCTGACTACTCGGCTGGTGGCGGCGATGTACAGGAGCATAGGTTCCTTAGGAGTCGGAGCCGCCAGGACGGGTGGTGTAGTCAGCATCCTCTTCAACTGGTGGAAAGCTTCGTCCGCCTTATGGTTCCACTCGAAAAAAGTGGTCTTCTTCATGAGTTGGCATAAGGGGAGAGCTTTCTCGCCCAGCCGACTGATGAATCGGCTGATGGACGCCAAGCAGCCGGTGAACTTCTGCACATCCAGCAGTCGGCTAGGTACCTCCATTCTCTCGATGGCCTTGATTTTTACTGGGTTGCATTCTATGCCACGTTCAGAGACCAGGAAACCTAGCAGCTGGCCGGCTGGTACTCCGAAGACACACTTCTCGGGGTTGAGCTTGATCTGGAACCGGCGGAGGTTCTCAAACGTCTCCTTGAGGTCTTCCAGCAGCGTTCCTCGCTTTTCCGTCTTCACCACCACGTCGTCCATGTAAACGTGGGCGTTCCTGCCGAGCTGCTTGAGGAAGCACTTCTGCATGCAACACTGAAAGGTGGCGCCGGCATTCCTTAAGCCGAACGTCATGGTGAGGTAGCAGAATGCTCCAAATGGCGTGATGTCTTCAATCTATCAGCTGGATTCAGCTTGATCTGGTGATATCCTGAGTATGCATCCAAGAAGCTCAACAACTCGCATCCGGCTGTGGAGTCTATCACCTGGTCAATTCTTGGTAGAGCAAATGGGTCCTTGGTGCAGGCCTTGTTGAGGCTCGTGTAGTCAATACACATTCGCCATTGCTTGTTCTTCTTTAGCACCAGGACCGGATTTGCCAGCCACTCCGGGAAGAAAACTTCCATAATGAAGCCGACTGCTAGGAGTCAAGCTATCTCTTCTCCGACAACTCTTCTCTTCTCTTCTGATAAGCGGCACAGGGGCTGCCTGACCGGTTTTGCATCAGATCGGACGTGTAACTTGTGCTCGGTGAAATCCGTCGGTACACCTGGCATGTCCTTGGGAGACCATGCGAAGATGTCCCGATTCTCACGGAGGAAATCGACGAGCTCGCCTTCCTATTTGCTGTCGAGGTTTGCACCTACGACGGCGTACCTCTCTGGGCGCTCCGGATCCAGGGGTATCCTCTTTGTCTCTTTGGCCGGCTTGAACGAACCTTCGGCTTCCGACTCCTTCGGGTTGGGCGATATCTCCGGCTGCTTGCCGGCCATCGCCACAACTCGCTCAAGGAGTCGCTTCTCGTCTACAATCACCAGGGACTCGGCCAGGCGACTGCTCTCGGCCGCGCAAGCGAACGACTTCCGGTAGTCGCCGGCCACAGTCAGAATTCCCCTGGAACTGGGCATCTTCATCTTGAGGTAGGCGTAGTGGGGGACCACCGTGAAGATGGCCAAGGCGGGCCAGCCAAGTAGCGCATGGTATGGGCTCTCAAGGTCCACTACCTCAAACCAAACAGACTCTCTTCGGAAGTGATCTTTGTCCCCAAAGAGGACGTCAATCAGGATCTTGCCGATTGGTGAGCAGGAAAGCCCAGGAACAATGCCGTGGAACACAGTCCGGATGTTCTAAAGCTGTCTCTGCTTGATTCCTAACTTCTCCATGGTGTCCTTGTACAGGATATTGATGCTGCTGCCCCCATCTATCAGAACTCGCGAGAAACGCGTGGCCCATTTGTCTGTGGCAAAGGTGGCGTCCAGGACCAAGGCATAGGTGCCCGGACTCGACATCACTTCAGGGTGGTCAGCCCTGCTCCAGCTGATGGGCCTCTCAGACCAGTGCATGAACTCTAGCGTCTTTGAGGCTACTACGTTCACCTATTGTCGCTACCGCCGCCTGCTGCGTCGATCATCAGCCACACTGGTGGACACCACATAGGCTCCATGCTCTTCAGGGTATTCATCTTGTACTGCGCCGACTGGCCTGACTGCCGGCTGCTGGGGCGGGGGCGGAGGCGGCTGCCCAGCAGGCGGGGGTGGCAGGAGGTCGTCTCCCTTGGCGATCCTGGTGAGCCAGTGGCACTTCCGGGTGGTGTGATTCGACGGCTCCGCGCCGCTGTGGAACTTGCAAGGTCCATCCAAGGTCTGCTCGTAGGAGAAGGCCGGCAACCAGTTCGGCTTGCCGCCTTTCTGTTGCTTGGGCGGAGGCTGCTCTTCTGGTTGCTGGGCTTCAACGGTCGTGACCTGCTGGCTGCTAGAAGCCGGCTGCAGGGCCTTGCGCTTGTTGTCGCCCTGCTGTTGTCGCCGGCCGGCGTCTGCCACCGGAGTTCTTGGAGCCTGAGGAGCTACTTTGCCAGTCGTGCTGATTTGAATTTCCGTCTTCATGGAGGAGTCTGGCGTAGCGTACTTGTCCGCTATGATCAGCAGCTCGTCGAGGGTTTCTGGCTCATCGCAGAGGAGCTTGTGCTTGAGGAGGGTGCCTTCTCGGCACCCGGCTGTGAAGTACTCGATGGCCTGCACCTCGTGCATGCCCTCGCAGGAGTTCCGGAGCTCAGCCCAACGCGTGAGGTAGTCGCGAGTCGACTCGTCAGGACCTTGCACGCACAAGGAGAGCTGACGAGGCTTGGGAGGACACTTGTACGTGCTGGTGAAATTGCGGACGGACGCTTTGGTGAAGTCGACCCAGCTGTTGATGCTGCGGGGGTTTAGGCTGTTCAGCCATGTCCGGGACGTGCCCTGGAGCATGAGCGGAACGTACTTTACGGCAGCATGCTTGTTGCCGTTTGCTATGCTGACAGCCGTGGTGTAGTCGACTAGCCAGTTTTCCGGCTTCACGGAGCCGGTATACTTAGGCGTGTCTCTTGGGAGCGTGAACCCTCTGGGAAAGGGCTCGTCCCGAATGCGGGGCCCAAAACAAGGCGGACCCAGCTCGTCTTCTTCTTCCAGCGCCAGGGACCGGTGAAGTCGTTCGATCCGGTGGCGGGCGTCATTCTCTCCAACTCCCTCTCGGCGGCCAAGGCGATCACCGAGAGTCGGATGGTCAACAGGCGGCAGGGAGACTCGCCTCTCCTTGCGGGGAGGGGGAGGTGGACAGTCGTCCCGTCGTTCCACATCTCTCGGGCGGCCGTCTCAGTCGCGCTCTATGGTAATCCGAGTCCGACTATGGCTGATAGCCGGCTCCTTGTCCTTTCTTCCTCGGGCACCGCCAGTCGGCGTCCGAGACATCGCGCCTTGATCTCGATGCTGGTCATCGTTTGTCCGCTGCGGCGCCTCCGTGCGGCAGCCGGCCTCGTTCTGCGCGGCGGTCGCATTGAGGAGCCGCTGGACTCGCTCCATCATGAGGCGGCGCTCTTCGCCCTCAAAATTGACCAGCTCATCCGCCGCTGCCTGGGCGGCTCGGATGTTCTCCGATGGCATGGCATACACGGGGCGGCTAGCCCCAAACAGGCTGGCGATGGCTACGCCGCGCTGCTGAACCGTGCCAAGGCGGCTGGGCCTTGCCGGGGCCGGCGAGCCGCCAACAGCGTGATCCATCTCCCGCTGGTAAGCTTCTGACAAGCGTCTCATGCTGGCCAGCTTCTTCGCGCCTTCAACAAGCTGAAGGCGGCGCGCTTCTAACGTCTCTGCATCAGCATCTTCCATAATGGGCACAGCTAGATCTTGTAGCGCTGCGCCGAGTGAGTCGGGCGCCCCTCCGCCAGGGAACTCGTCATGACTGATGACCAGCACCTCAGTGACGGTGCTTCCGTCGCTCTCCGCGTGGGGGAGAGGTTCATCGTAGACCACCACGTTGGTGGGGAACGCGTCGACTGACGCGGTGTCGGAGTCGACCAGCATCGGGTCGGTGGATCCTACGGACTCCAAGTCTACGGCAGGCTCGCCGGAAACATGGAGTTGATCGAGGAGGCCCGCGAGGAGGTTTTCGGGGCCGCCTACGCCTGCGTCGGACGCAGGTTCGTCGGAGAGGCGGACCTCGCTGACAAGTTCGGCCAAGGAGTTGGCTGCGCAGGCGATCTCAACGCCGTGCAGCGCGTCGACGCAAACTTTGTTTTGCATGCCTGGTTGGCTGCGCTCGCCAGGGAGGAAAAGGGTTCCCGTCCAGAATAGATCTCCGGACGGCGGTGCACCAAGCCCCATGGTGGGCGCCAAATGTCGGGGATTTGGTGCGACATATGCCAACGGATGGCTTATCATGGTGGGGGCGAGTAGAACGTCGCCGGTGCCTAGAAACGGGATGAGGCGAAGACATGCACGCCGGCGAATCTTACCCAGCTTCGGGGCTCTCCGGGGAGATAATACCCCTACTGCTGCTCTGTGGGGTCTCCGCATGATCACTAGGGTCAAGTGTTTACACGGTTGCTCCTTGAGCTGTGTCTGGTGGTAGGAGAGGGCAAGGCTAGCTCTCTCCTTCTATCTGGTATGGTATAGAACTACTGGGATCCAACCCTTTGCATGGGTGCCCTGGGGGGGTTTATATAGGCCTACCCCCCAGGGGTACAATGGTAATTTGACTAGGCAAGGGCCCAGCCGTCAGTGCCTCCGACCTCCGACTTCTCCACCGACTGGTGGGGCCCGCCAACTGGTGGGCCCTACCGACTGGTCTGGTACAGAGCCGACAGGCCGCGTCCGCCGCGGGCGGGTCTTGCCGACTCCTGATTACTGTAGCCGTGCTCCTGATGATGCAAGCTTGGTCATAGGGTCGTGGCAACAGCCCCGCCGCCTGGCGGGCAATCACTGTGGCTACTCCCCATCTCTTCTTGATTAATGGCGCGTGGGCCCCGGGGGAGGGCTCAGCTGACTCCCCCAGGCCGACTCCCGACAGGGCCGACTGGCGGTTCTCCCGCCGTCTCCCGAGGTCTCGCTGACTGGTGGGCCCCACTGCCTCTAGGCTGTACAGACAAGCCGTCGTGGGCGCAGGACCCGGTACAGTGGTGCTGATGTCAGGGCCAGCCGGGCAATAGTGCCACGCCGCAGGGAGATCTTCCCAAGTACGGCGTGTTGTAGCCATGCCTTCCCTTGGTAAGGGGCGGGGAGTGGGCTTCATTATAGCCACGCCCCTGCCCCGTCCCCTTCGATGAGGTCACGGTTTGTTGGAGTCGTCGGCCGACTCCCCAAAGCCGGCTTCTCTGGAAGTCGCCCCTGGGACTCGGCCGTGAGCGGGCAGTCGGCCGCCTTGCCGTAGACTCCCCAGGAGGCGGCTCTTCGCCATGTGGTCTTGAGGGGCGCAGTCTGCCCCGATGTCTTGAAAGGTTATGGGGCTCGAGTTGGCCTGCCCGTGGCCCATTACTCTGACAGCAATGTCGCTGTCGGCCGTAGCCATAGGATCGGTGGCACCATCAGCCGGAGGCACAGGGTCGATGGAGAGGAACTTCTCTAGCAGGGCCTCCACTAGGTCCTTCACGGCGTCAGCAGTGGATGCGCAACGCTCCTCGTCTATATGCTCAAGCTGAGCTCCAAGGTCGGCGCTCGGGTCGCGAAGATGGAGGTGGCTGAAGATGCGCGTCATAGCCAAGGAGGAGAGCGCGTGGGCTTCCCCTTCCACCATGGTGCTGACCCCATTGGCAACACCCTCGAGCGCCTTGACAAGCTGGGGGAGCAGCTCGACAGGGCCCTCCTCAGCAGTCACCAACGGCTTCTTCAACCCCCTTCCATAGAGATCCCGCAATGCCTTGCGGAGGGCCTTCTCCCCCTCCACCTCCTTCTTCAACTTCTCCAGGCGATTGCTCTTTGCGGCCTGCGCCCGTGCCAACTGCTCCAGCTCGGTGTCACAGCCGGCGACTGCATCTTCTCGAGCCTTCAGCTTCTCCTCTCGTGCCTCGCGCTGACGAGCGTCAGCAGCACGTTTGTTGCGCAGGGTCTCCAGCTTGGCCTCGGCTGCCGACAATGCTCCTTGGCGGCCTTAGCATCCTTCAACGCCACCTCGCGGCCGGCTGCGACCAGGTCGTTGGCCTGCTTACCCTCCTCAGAAGCTGCCACGGCCTGACCCTATGGCGCCCTCACGGACGCATCGGATCGTAGCCACCCCAAGACCAACTCCAGTCGCACCGACGCCAGCCGACGGTCAGCACCCTGAAGGTCATTGCGAGAAGGATGTACTCTAGGGTATCAGGCAAAGCAGGGGGTCACGGCCCAGCGGTGCGATGGAAGGGGGGAGAGATGGCATCGACACTAAGGCTTGCAGGTTAGCGGTAGTAGAAGGGGACGAGAGCTCCTGAGCCTTCGCGACCTCAACAGGGGAGCTGGGGGCGGGAACCTCGGGAGCCAGCTTGGTTACGGACATCACCTTCTCCTGAGGATGGGCTTCTGGAACTCGCGAGGACGACCCGGCCGCTGAGGCTTGGGAGCCATCGCCATCCTTCCGCGCCAGAGGAGGCGCGACCGCGGCAGGCTGCTGGGCCTCGGGGGTTGCGGTCGCCCCCTTCTTTCTTCACCACCGACGTTGGCCTAACAATGTAAAGGTAAGGCGTCAAGAAACTGCGGCAAGTATAGGAACGAAGGATCAGGGCGGAGCGCTTACTGGTCCATGGCGGCATACTCCCTCACCCTCTTCTGGAGCACCAGGCCCAAAGGCTTCGCGGGTTGGGACACCGGCACGCGAGCCTCAGGGGCAGACAAGGGTACGGCGGCCGGACCCGCAGCAGCGCCGGCCGGTGATGAAGCGGAGGCATCGCATCGGGAGATCAGCGCCGATCTGCTCTTCTTCAGGACCCTGGTGAAAGGACAAGCGGTGCCCCTATGTGTGGTTTTGGTAATTGATGACATTCTCCATGGACTAATGGTTGCATTGAGTTATATTTGAAGGATTTGTCCATAGGCACTTCTTGAAGTCCATGTGTTGGTTTCAAGGAGTTTATATGTTGACCAAGGTGCTATTAAGGAATTATCCAAAGATTGGTCATGTGAGATTTGAGCTTATTGCAAGCATATCTTGAAAAATAAGATTGTGTAATCATTCATGCTTACCTTCAAGGCATCATCCAAATGAAGAGAGATGGAAAGGTTCAAGGTTGATCAAGACTAAGTCAAGAGTGAATCAAGTTGATCAAATCACAAAGCATAGAAAATGTACCGAGATGGATCAAGTGATCCCATGGTATGGTAAGCATTGTCCATTACGCTTTGTGTACTAACCCATAGTCATCGTGAGAGTTCTTTGTGGGGTTAGGTTGCGGTGTGCACATTCATGTGGTGCATCACGAAGAGATCAAGTGCTTGAAGATTGCCGTCCATTGTGGTGACAATGTACTTGTGAAGATGTGCCGAAAAGTGGCTCACCCATAATGGAGTATGGGGGAGCAATCTACTAGTCTTCACCAAGCCAACACAATCAAGAAAGGTGGTCCTACTTGAGGAAGTCAAGATCGTCTACATCTAGCTCAAGTGGACTTTATGCAATGCAAAGGTTTGGCCATGATAGGTTCTCTATTTTACCGGTCTCATGGTGGTAGTTGGGAGACTGGGTTATAGGATCGATTGCCGTACTATCAAGGGGGGCTCTCGATGAGTAGCTTGATCATATCATTCGTAGAGAGCTCAAACCATTGCATCCTTGCGTCATCTTTCTTGGTTCTTGTTTGGTTCTCTTTGTGATATTTGGAGCTTATAGTCATCTTCTTGACAAGCTCGAGTTCATCGAAAACAGAGTTCACATGCTTCTTCTATTGTGTTTTCGGTGTTGGAGGTTTTACCAATCTTATTCGAAGAAGGGTTCTCACCATTTTATTATGGGACTTTTCTAATTTGCTTTTTATTGTTATTTCTATCATTATTGTGTTAGCCCTTGTCACTAGCTTTCCAACAAACTTGGTTTCGTTGAATTTGGAGTCCGTTTGCAGAAGTTGTGTTAGTTTTGGTAATTGATGACATTCTCCATGGACTAATGGTTCCATTGAGCTATAGCGGTACTACCACCCATGGGAGCGGTAGTACCGCTTGGAGCGGTACTACCGCGGCTACTTCCATGGCTACTTCCGCTCTGGACCAAAAACTTGTCACAAGTCCAGCGGTGGTAGGCACGGATGTAATTTTTTAGTACCGCTCGCAAGCAGTGGTACCGCTACCCTTTGAGGTAGTACCGCTACCCCAAGCGGTAGTACCGCTCTGTGCAAGCTATGAGCATAACGGTTGGATTTTTTCCCACCTATAAAAGGTGGTCTTCTTCCCCAATGAACCTCATCCTTTGAGCTCGTGTTCTTCCCCCATTGTTGACCTTCTTCGAGCTGTTTCTAACTCTTAATCCCACCATGGATTCTTGCTAGTTTTTGAGGGAAAAGAGAGAGGAGATCTAGATCCACATTTCCACCAATCACTTTCTTCTCTATGTGAGGGGAACCCCTTGGATCTAGATCTTGGAGTTCTTAGTGTTCTCCTTCTTATTCTTCCTCTCATTTTCCTCCCTAGCATTAGTTGCTTTGGTGGGATTTGAGAGAGAAGGACTTGGGCACTCCGTGTGCCATTGCCATTGCATTTTGTGCATCGGTTTGAGTTCTCCTTGGTGATACGTCGAAGTTACAAGTTGAGAAGCTTATTACTCTTGGGTTCTTGGTACCCTTGAGCTTGTTCCTCTTGGGTTCTTGGGTGCCCTAGATGGTTGGTGGTGTTCGGAGCTCAATCATTGTGGTGACCGCCCCCAAGGGTTGCCAAAGTGTACGGGTTCGGTGACCGCCCCAAGGGTTGCCATTTGTACGGGTTTGGTGACCGCCCTCAATGGTCCTTTAGTGGAATCACGGCATCTTGCATTGTGCGAGGGCATGAGGAGATTACGGTGGCCCTAGTGGCTTCTTGGGGAGCATTGTGCCTCCACACCACTCCAAACAGAGATTACCATCCGCAAGGGTGTGAACTTCGGGATACATCATCGTCTCTGCGTGCCTCGGTTATCTCTTACCTGAGCCCTTTACTTATGCACTTTACTTTGTGATAGACGTATTGTTTCCTGTCTTCTATCTTGCTATCAGTTCGTAGTTTATCTTGCTTAGCAAAGTTGTTGGTACACATAGGTGAGCCTCGTTATTGTAGGTTTTGTGCTTGACAAATTAACCGCTAGGTTTATTCCGCATTTGTTCAAGCCTAAACCGTAATTATTTTAAAGCGCCTATTCACCCCCCCCTCTAGGCGACATCCACGATCTTTCACCTGGCCTACGGCTCCTTGAGGGGGGTGCCCCTGGACCTCGTGGTGATCCCGGCGGGATTCAGTGACTCCCTCACGGGATTCTCCCCGGCCTCGTCGTCGCCAGGGAGGGTGCAGAGGAGATCTGTCAGGCGCAGAGGAGAAGTCTCCTCCGCCCCTCCCGGGTCGCCTCCGAGCCCGACTGCTCCTCCCAGCCGGACTAGCCGGAGGACACCACCACCAGGGCTCCAGTGGGCGCTGGTGGCATGAGCCCCCGCTCGTTGAAGATGGGCATGGCAGCGGCAATCTTCGCCCCATCCAGGCGGCGGTACAGCGGAAGATGATTATAAGGTGAGTATCCCTGGTCCTCCCCGACTAGGAGGTGGAGGGCCTTGTCTAGCTCCTCGTCGGACAAGGCATCTGGGCGCGGGTGGAGATCGCCTCCCTCGTCCGTGAGCTTCCTGGAGCAGAGTCAGGCACTGTGTCAGGAACTTCTTGACGATCATGGCCCCCGTCAGCTTCTCCGCCTTCGGGTCGTCAGGCTTCAGGTCAGCCACCATCCTCCCCAACATCTGCTCCGCCCGCGGGTGATACGTCCATTTTGCATCATGCTTTTATATCAATATTTATTGCATTATGGGCTGTTATTACACATTATGTCACAATACTTATGCCTACTCTCTCTTATTTTACAAGGTTTACATGAAGAGGGGGAATGCCGGCAGCTGGAATTCTGGGATGGAAAAGGAGCAAATATTAGAGACCTATTCTGCACATCTCCAAAAGTCCTGAAACTTCACGGGAGCACGTTTCAGAATATATAAAAAATATTGGGCGAAAGAAGTACCAGAGGGGGCCACCCATCGTCCACGAGGGTGGGGGCGCGCCCTACACCCCTGGGCGCGCCCCCTGTCTCGTGGGTCCCCTGGTGGCCCTCTGATGCCCATCTTTGGCTATATGGAGTCTTCCATCGAGGAAATAAATCATAAGCAAGCTCACGGGACAAAACTCCGCCGCCACGAGGCGGAATCAATCTAGGGCTCCGGCGGAGCTGTTCTGCCAAGGAAACTTCCCTCCGGGAAGGGGAAATCATCACCATCGTCATCACCGACGATCCTCTCATTGGGAGGGGGTCAATCTGCATCAACATCTTCACCAGCACCATCTCATCTCAAACCCTAGTTCATCTCTTGTATCCAATCTTTGTCTCAAAACCTCAGATTGGTACCTATGGGTTGCTAGTAGTGTTGATTACTCTTTGTAGCTGATGCTAGTTGGTTTACTTGGTGGAAGATCATATGTTCAGATCCATTATGCATATTAATACCCCTCTGATTATGAACATTAATATGACTTGTGAGTAGTTACATTTGTTCCTGAGGACATGGGAGAAGTCTTGCTATAAGTAGTCATGTGAATTTCGTATTCGTTCGATATTTTGATGAGATGTATGTTGTCTTTCCTCTAGTGGTGTCATGTGAATGTCGACTACATGACACTTCACCATTGTTTGGGCCTAGAGGGAGGCATTGGGAAGTAATAAGTAGATGATGGGTTGCTAGAGTGATAGAAGCTTAAACCCTAGTTTATGCGTTGCTTCGTAAGGGGCTGATTTGGTTCCATATGTTTCATGCTATGGTTAGGTTTACCTTAATACTTCTGTTGTAGTTGCGGATGCTTGCAATAGGGGTTAATAATAAGTGGGATGCTTGTACAAGGAAGGACAGTACCCAAGTACCGGTGCACCCACATATCAAATTATCACAGTACCGAACATGAATCATATGAATGTGATGAAAACTAGCTTGACGATAATTCCCATGTGTCCTCGGGAGCGCTTTCCTTTATATAAGAGTTTGTCTAGGCTTGTCCTTTGCTACAAAAAGGATTGGTCCATCTTGCTGCACCTATTTTACTTTCATTACTTGTTACCCGTTACAAATTATCTTATCACAAAACTATCTGTTACCGATAATTCCAGTGCTTGCAGAGAATACCATACTGAAAACTGCTTCTCATTTCCTTCTGCTCCTCATTGGTTTCGACACTCTTACTTATCAAAAGGACTACGATAGATCCCCTACACTTGTGGGTTATCAAGACTCTTTTCTGGCACCGTTGCTGGGGAGTGAAGCGCCTTTGGTAGGTGGAATTTGGTAAGGAAAAATTTATATAGTGTGCTGAAATTTACTGTCACTTGTTACTATGGAACATAATCCTTTGAGGGGCTTGTATCTTCACCCCAACCGGTAGAGCAAAGAGTTGCTCCTCAACCTACTGAACCTACTGAAAAAGTTTACTTTGAAATTACTTTGGGTATGATAGAGAAACTGTTGGAAATATGCCCTAGAGGCAATAATAAATTAGTTATTATTATATTTCCTTGTTCATGATAATCGTTTATTATCCATGCTAGAATTGTATTGATAGGAAACTCAGATACATGTGTGGATACATAGACAACACCATGTCCCTAGTAAGCCTCTAGTTGACTAGCTCGTTGATCAATAGATGGTTATGGTTTCCTGACCATGGGCATTGGATGTCGTTGATAACGGGATCACATCATTAGGAGAATGATGTGATGGACAAGACCCTATCCTAAGCCTAGCACAAAGATCATGTAGTTCGTTTGCTAAAGCTTTTCTAATGTCAAGTATCATTTCCTTAGACCATGAGATTGTGCAACTCCCGGATACCGTAGGAATACTTTGGGTGTGCCAAACGTCACAACGTAACTGGGTGGCTATAAAGGTACACTACAGGTATCTCCGAAAGTGTCTGTTGGGTTGGCACGAATCGAGACTGGGATTTGTCACTCCGTGTGATGGAGAGGTATCTCTGGGCCCACTCGGTAGGACATCATCATAATGTGCACAATGTGATCAAGAAGTTGATCATGGGATGATGTGTTATGGAACGAGTAAAGAGACTTGTCGATAACGAGATTGAACAAGGTATCGGGATACCGACGATCGAATCTCGGGCAAGTACAATACCGCTAGACAAAGGGAATTGTATACGGGATTGATCGAATCCTTGACATCGTGGTTCATCCGATGAGATCATCGTGGAACGTGTGGGAACCAACATGGGTATCCAGATCCCGCTGTTGGTTATTGACCGGAGAACGTCTCGGTCATGTCTGCATGGTTCCCGAACCCGTAGGTTCTACACACTTAAGGTTCGATGACGCTAGGGTTATAAAGGAAGTTTGTTTGTGGTTACCGAATGTTGTTCGGAGTCCCGGATGAGATCCCGGACGTCACGAGGAGTTCCGAAATGGTCCGGAGGTAAAGATTTATATATGGGAAGTCCTGTTTTGGTCACCGGAAAAGTTTCGGGTTTTACCGGTAGTGTACCGGGACCACCGGAGGGGTCCGGGGGTCCACCAAGTGGGGCCACCAGCCCCGGAGGGCTGCATGGGCCAAGTGTGGGAGGGGACCAGCCCCAGGTGGGCTGGTGCGCCCCCCCACCAAGGCCCAAGGCGCCTCCAAGAGGGAAGGGGGGCAAACCCTAGGGCAGATGGGCCCTAAGGCCCACCCCAGGTGCGCCTCCCCCTCTCCCCCTTGTGGCTGCCACCCAGATGGGATCTGGGGGCTGCCGCCACCCCTAGGGAGGGAAGCCTAGGTGGGGGCGCAGCCCCTCCCCTTCCCCTATATATACTTGAGGTATTGGAGGCTGCAAGACACACGAGTGCCTCTCCTTCTTGGCGCAGCCCTACCCCTCTCCCTCCTCATCTCTCGTAGTGCTTGGCGAAGCCCTGCTGGAGTACCACGCTCCTCCACCACCACCACGCTGTTGTGCTGCTGCTGGATGGAATCTTCCTCAACCTCTCCCTCTCTCCTTGCTGGATCAAGGCATGGGAGACGTTGTCGGGCTGTACGTGTGTTGAACGCGGAGGTGCCGTCCGTTCGGCACTAGGATCTCCGGTGATTTGGATCACGACGAGTACGACTCCTTCAACCCCGTTCTCTTGAACACTTCTGCTTAGCGATCTAAAAGGGTATGTAGATGCACTCTCCTTCCCCTCGTTGCTGGTTTCTCCATAGATAGATCTTGGTGACACATAGGAAAATTTTAAATTTCTGCTACGTTCCCCAACAGAAACTGCTAGATAATCCTTTTACAGGAGATGGAACATTACATCCCGATTTGCACCTAATCTATGTGGATGAAGTTTGTGGATTATTTAAGCTTGCAGGTTTGCTCGAGGATGTTATCAAGAAGAAGTTTTATCCTATGCATCTTGTTCATCGTGATTGTAATTATATATATAATTTTTTGGCCTCACGAAGGAGAAAGCATCGCTCAAGCTTGGGGGAGGCTTAAGTCAATGTTATATTCATGCCCCAATCATGGGATCTCAAGAGAAATTATTATTCAAAAATTTTATGCTCGGCTTTCTCTCAGTAATCGCTCCATGCTCGATACTTCTTGTACTGGTTCTTTTATGATGAAGATTATTGAATTCAAATGGGATTTATTGGAAAGAATTAAACGCAACTCTGAAGATTGGGATCTCGACGAAGATAAGGAGTCAGGTATAACACCTAAGTTTGATTGTGTTAAATCTTTTATGGATACCGATGCTTTCCGTGAATTTAGCACTAAATATGGACTTGACTCTGAGATAGTAGCTTCTTTCTGTGAATCCTTTGCTGCTCATGTTGATCTCCCTAAGGAGAAGTGGTTTAAATATAATCCTCCCATTGAAGTAAAACTAGTTGCACCTATTAAAGTTGAATAAAAAGACTATCACTTATAATGATCTTGTTGTTCCTACTGCTTATATTGAGAAACCACCTTTCCCTGCTAGAATAAAGGATCATGCATGCTAAAGCTTCAACTGTGGTTCGTAAGAGTAATACTAGAACACCTACTCCCTCTGAGAAAATTAAAGTTGAACCTAGTGTTGCTATGATTAAAGATCTCTTGGCCGATAATATTGATGTGCATGTTATTTACTTCTATGATGAAGCTTCTAGAATTGCTAGACCTGATACTAAAAATAAACATAGACCTGTTGTAGGCATGCCTGTTATTTCTGTTAAAATAGGACATCATTGCTATCATGTCTTATGTGATATGGGTGCTAGTGCAAGTGCAATACCTCATTACTTATATAAAGAAACTATGCCTCATATTGCACCTGCTAAGATAGAGGAAATTGAGGTTACAATTAAGCTTGCTAATAGAGACACTATTTCACCAGTTGGGATTGCTAGAGATGTTGAAGTCTTGTGTGGGAAAGTTAAATATCCTGTTGATTTTCTTGTCCTTGGTTCCCCGCAAGATAACTTTTGTCCCATTATATTTGGTAGACCCTTCTTGAATACTATTAATGCTAAGATAGACTGCAATAAGGATATTCTTTCTGTTGGTTTAGGGGATATGTCTCATGAGTTTAATTTTGCTAAGTTTCGTAGACAACCCCATGATAAAGAATTGCCTAGTAAAGATGAAATTATTGGTCTTGCTTCTATTGTGTGCCTCCTAGTGATCCTTTAGAACAATATTTGCTAGACCATGAAAATTATATGTTTATGAATGAAAGAAGGAAAATATATGAAGTATTCTTTAAACAGACACCTATTTTGAAACACAACTTGCCTATTGAAATCCTAGGGGATCCTCCTCCACCTAAGGGTGATTCCGTGTTTGAGCTTAAACCTTTACCTGATACTCTTAAATATGCTTATCTTGATGAGAAAGAGATATATCATGTTATTATTAGTGCTAAACTTTCAGAGCATGAAGAAAAGAAATTATTGAAAACTCTGAAGAATCATCGTGCTGCTATTGAATATACTCTTGATGATCTTAAGGGCATTAGTCCCACTCTCTGCCAGCACAAAATAAAATTGGAGAAAGACGCGAAACTGGTTGTTGATCACTAACGATGGTTAAATCCTAAGATGAAAGAAGTAGTAAGAAAAGAAATACTAAAGCTTCTGGAGGCAGGTATAATTTACCCCGTTGCTAATAGTCAGTGGGTAAGTCCTGTCCATTGTGTCCCTAAGAAGGGAGGTATTACTATTGTTCCTAATGATAAAGATGAATTGATCCCACAAAGAATTGTTACAGGTTATAGAATGGTAATTGATTTCCGCAAATTAAATAAATCTACTAAAAAGGATCATTACCCTTTACCTTTTATTGATCAAATGCTAGAAAGGTTATCCAAACATACACATTTTTGGTTTCTCTCAAATACCTGTGTCAAAAGAGGATCAAGAAAAGACAACTTTTACTTGCCCTTTTGGTACCTTTGCTTATATACGTATGCCTTTTGGTTTAAGCAATGCACCTGCTACTTTTCAAAGATGTATGACTGCTATATTCTCTGACTTTTGTGAAAAGATTGTTGAGGTTTTCATTGATGATTTCTCCATTTATGGAACTTCTTTTGATGATTGCTTAAGCAACCTTGATCGAGTTTCGCAAATATGTGAAGAAACTAATCTTGTATTGAATTGGGAGAAGTGCCACTTTATGGTTAATGAAGGTATTGTCTTGGGGCATAAAATTTCTGAAAGAGGTGTTGAAGTTGATAAAGCTAAGGTAGATGCTATCGAAAAGATGTCATGTCCTAAGGACATCAAAGGTATAAGAAGTTTCCTTGGTCATGCCGGTTTTTATAGGAGGTTCATTAAGGACTACTCTAAAATTTCTAGGCCTCTGACTAATCTCTTACAAAAAGATGTTCCTTCTGTCTTTGATGATGATTTTGTAGAGGCATTTGAAATACTTAAGAAAGCTTTCATTTTTGCACCTATTGTTTAGCCTCCTAATTGGACTTTACCATTTGAAATCATGTGTGATGCTAGTGATTATGCTGTAGGGGCTGTTCTAGGACAAAGAGTTGATAAGAAATTAAATGTTATTCAATATGCTAGCAAAACTATAGACAGTGCTCAAAGAAATTATGCTACTACTGAAAAAGAATTTTTTAGCAGTTGTATTTGCTTGTGATAAGTTCAGACCTTATATTGTTGTTTCTAAAGTAACTGTTCACACTGATCATGTGCTATTAAATATCTTATGGAAAAGAAAGATACTAAACCTAGACTTATTAGATGGGTTCTCTTGCTACAAGAATTTGATTTGCATATTATTGATAGAAAGGGAGCTGAGATCCCCGTTGCAGACAACTTGTCTAGGTTAGAGAATGTTCTTGATGACCCACTACCTATTGATGATAGCTTTCCTGATGAACAATTAGCTGTGATAAATGCTTCTCGTACTGCTCCATGGTATGCTGATTATGCTAATTATATTGTTGCTAAGTTTATACCACCTAGTTTCACATACCAGCAAAAGAACACGTTCTTCTATGATTTAAGACATTACTTCTGGGATGACCCACATGTTTATAAAGAAGGAGTAGATGGTGTTATTAGACATTGTGTACCTGAGCATGAACAGGAACAGATCCTACGCAAGTGTCACTCCGAGGCTTATGGAGGACACCATGCTAGAGATAGAACTGCACATAAGGTATTGCAATCCGGTTTTTATTGGCCTACTCTCTTCAAGGATGCATGTAAGTTTGTTTTGTCTTGTGATGAATGTCAAAGAATTGGTAATATTAGTAGACGTCAAGAAATGCCTATGAACTATTCACTTGTTATTGAACCATTTGATGTTTGGGGCTTTGATTATATGGGACCGTTTCCTTCCTCTAATGGGTACACACATATTTTAGTTGTTGTTGATTATGTTACTAAGTGGGTAGAAGCTATTCCAACTAGTAGTGCTGATCATAACACGTCTATTAAGATGCTTAAAGAAGTTATTTTTCTGAGGTTTGGAGTCCCTAGATATTTAATGACTGATGGTGGTTCACATTTTATTCATGGTGCCTTTCGTAAGTCCATAAACCATTTTATATGGTAATCATAGAATTGCATCTCCATACCACTCACAGTCTAGCGGTCAAGTAGAACTGAGCAATAGAGAGCTTAAATTAATTCTGCAAAAGACTGTTAATAGATCTAGAAAGAATTGGTCCAAGAAACTTCATGATGCATTATGGGCCTATAGAACTGCATATAAAAATCCTATGGGTATGTCTCCATATAAAATGGTTTATGGAAAGCATGTCACTTGCCTCTCGAACTAGAACATAAGACATATTGGGCATTTAAAGAGCTCAATTATGATTTCAAACTTGGCGATGAGAAGAGGCTTTTTGACATTAGCTCACTTGATGAATGGAGAACCCAGGCTTATGAGAATGCCAAACTGTTTAAAGAAAAAGTTAAAAGATGGCATGACAAAATGTAGGTGATTATGTATTGTTATACAAATCTCGTTTAAGATTTTTTGCAGGCAAACTCCTGTCTAAGTGGGAAGGTCCTTACATCATCGAGGATGTCTATCGTTCCAGTGCTATAAAAATCAACAACTTCGAAGGCACAAATCCGAGGGTGGTGAATGGTCAAAGAATCAAACATTATATCTTAGGTAATCCCATAAATGTTGAAACTAATGTTATTGAAACTGTAACCCGGGAGGAATACATAAGGGAAACTTTCCAGAATGTTTCAGACTCCAAAAAGGAATAGGTATGTGGTACGGTAAGTAAACCGACTCCAAAACAGTTCTAATAGCAATTTTCTCCATTTTGGAATATTTAAGAAAATAGGAAAATAAGAAGCAGTCCGGGAAGGACACGAGAAGTCCATGAGGGTGGAGGGCACGCCCTACCCCCTAGGCATGCCCCCCTGCCTCGTGGGCACCTCGTGTGCTCTCCGGACTCCGTTTTCTTGCACGATACTTCTTTTGGTTGGTAAAAATTCATTATATAATCTCCCGAACGTTTCTACCACCGTATCACGCAAATATCTTCATTCTTTGTTTCGAGCTGTTTTTCTGACAGATCTAGATCGCCATGGCGTCTTCAAGTGCCCCTAAGGACAAGTTCTTCGAGAAGGTCATCAACCCCTACGTCACGGAGGTGCTGCAACACCCTCAAACCATCGAGATGCGTGAGGGGTTGCTGCATATCCGTGATGTTGAGGGACCAAGGAGGACCAGAAGCATGGAGACATGGCTCGAGGCAATGGAGCACCTATCGGATCACGGGTTCTGGCAAACCCTCAAGTTTCGAACATGGGCGTGCGTGTGAAGGTTTTCTCCCTATCGATCCACGCCCTAGCCCTCTAAGATCTCATGGACGAACTCGACGAACTTGTAACACAAAGACACAAGATTTATGTTGTTTCGGGCCACCATTATGGTGTAACACCCTACTCCAGTGTGGTGGTGGATTGCCTCTTGGGCTGATGATGAATAGTACAAGGGGAAGAATAGCCTCCTGAGGTTGAGGTGTTCTTGTGCTTGGTTGGTGTGTGGTTGGGGATGATCTTGATGATTCGCCCTCAATTTGTGATGAGGTCGATCCCCTCTACTGTGGTGGCTAGTTCTACTTATATAGGCCCTGGTCCTCTCCCCAAATATTGAGCGGGAAGGGAGCCAACAATGGCCAATTTGAAAGGGGACAACTAGTACAGCTTATCCTAACAAAAGCGGTCTTCGCCTGCCAAAGGCTTTGGTGGTGACGCTGAGGGAGTCCTGGATTAGGGGGTGTTCGGGTAGCCGGACTATACCTTCAGCCGGACTCCAGGACTATGAAGATACAAGATTGAAGACTTCGTCCCGTGTCCGGATGGGACTTTCCTAGGCATGGAAGGCAAGCTTGACGATGCGGATATTCAAGATCTCCTACCATTGTAACCGACTTTGTGTAACCCTAACCCTCTCCGGTGTCTATATAAACCGAAGGGTTTTAGTCCGTAGGACAACTTCATCATACAACAACCATACCATAGGCTAGCTTTTAGGGTTTAGCCTCCTTGATCTCGTGGTAGATCTACTCTTGTACTACCCATATCATCAATATTAATCAAGCAGGACGTAGGGTTTTACCTCCATCAAGAGGGCCCGAACCTGGGTAAAACATCGTGTTCCTTGCCTCCAGTTACCATCCGGCCTAGACGCACAGTTCAGGACCCCCTACCCGAGATCCGCCAGTTTTGACACCGACATTGGTGCTTTCATTGAGAGTTCCTCTGTGTCATCGCTTTTAGGCCCGATGGCTCCTTCGATCATCGACAACGATGTAGTCCAGGGCGAGATTTTTCTCCCCGGACAGATCTTCGTCTTTGGTGGCTTCGCACTGCGGGCCAATTCGCTTGGCCACCTTGAGCAGATCGAAAGCTACGCCCCTGGCCATCAGGTCAGGTTTGGAAGCCTAAACTACACGGCTAACATCCGCGGGGACTTAATCTTCAACGGATTCGAGCCACAGCCAAGCGCGCCGCATTGTCTCGATGGGCATGATATAGCTCTGCCGCCGAACAGCGCCTTGGAGGCCGCACATGCATCGATTCCGACCATTGATTCGGAGCCTACTGCGCCGATTGAGGATCAGCGGTTGGACGCTGCCTCAGGGGCTGCGATCTCAGAGGCAATCGAGCTGAACTCAAGCCCCGCACTCCGCATGGCCCGTGACTCCGAGGAGCCGGATTCCTCTCCGAACTCCGAGCCCCCCATGCCCCTGCCGATCGAATCCGATTGGGCGCTGATAATGGGGTTCACCGCCGTGGACATCTTTCAGCACTCTCCCTTCGGCGACATCTTGAATTCTCTAAAGGCTCTCTCTTTATCAGGAGAGCCCTGGCCGGACTACGGTCAGCAAGGTTGGGATACGGACGATGAAGAAATTCAAAACCCACCCACCACCCACTTCGTAGCCACTGTCGACGACTTAACCGACATGCTTGACTTCGACTCCGAAGACATCGACGGCATGGATGATGATGTAGGAGATGAACAAGAACCAGCACCTGTAGGGCACTGGAAGGCCACCTCGTCATAGGACATATATATGGTGGACACTCCAAAGGATGGAGATGGCGATGGAACAGCGGGGGACGATACCTCTAAGAAACAGCCCAAGCGCCAGCGTCAGCGGCGCCGCTCTAAATCCCGCCAAAGCAAAAACGGTGATTCCGGCACGGGAGATAATACTACTCCGGATAGCGCCGAAGAACACCCCCTCCAGCAAGATTCAGCACAGGAGGACAGAGAAGCCAGCCCTCACGAGAGGGCGGCAGACCAAGAGGTTGAGGACGATAATTATACGCCTCCCTCCGAAGACGAGGCAAGCCTCGACAACGACGAGTTCGTCGTGCCAGAGGATCTCGCCGAACAAGAGCGTTTTAAACGCAGGCTTATGGCCACGGCAAGCAGCCTCAAGAAAAAGCAGCAACAGCTTAGAGCTGATCAGGATTTTCTAGCTGACAGATGGACTGAAGTCCTTGCGGCCAAAGAGTATGAACTCGAACAACCCTCCAAGAGTTACCCAAAGCGCAGGCTGCTACCCCGGCTAGAGGAGGAAGCACCTACATCACCAGCGCATGACATGGCCGACCGGCCACCTCGTGGCCGCGACAGAGAGGCCTCTTGGCCCTTCACTCAAGCCATGCCCCGTCGCCGCGCCAAGCATACTAAGGCATAGGAAAATGCGCCCGACCTGCGTGACATACTAGAGGACAAGGCAAGGCAAACAAGATCAATCTACGGATCGCGCAGGCGCCCCGCTGCACGTGATGGTGATCGTCACTCCGGATGCAATAAATCCGGCCGGGCCGAACTCGACAAAGCTCCTTCGAGCTGCGTCGTGATATAGCCCAATACAAAGGCGCGGCACACCCACTATGCTTCACAGATGAAGTAATGGATCATAAAATCCCTGAGGGCTTCAAACCTGTAAACATCGAATCGTATGATGGCACAACAGATCCTGTGGTATGGATCGAGGATTATCTCCTTCATATCCACATGGCCCGCGGTGATGATCTACACGCCATCAAATACCTCCCACTCAAACTTAAGGGAACGGCCCGGCATTGTCTTAACAGCTTTCCAGCAGACTCAATCGGTTCTTGCGAGGACCTGGAAGCTGCATTCCTTGACAACTTCCAAGGCACTTATGTGCGACCACCGGACGCCGATGACCTAAGCCACATAATTCAGCAGCCAGAGGAATCAGCTAGGCAATTCTGGACACGGTTCCTAACAAAGAAAAACCAGACAGCTGGCTAGCTCGCAGCAACAATTTAACCAAGATCCCTGGTAATTGGAATACCAAGGACAAAAGAAACAGGTCGCGTCGGAACAAACAAAAGCGCCGCGTTAATAGCGACAGCAACGAGGATACGGCAGTTAATGCCGGATTCCGAGGCTACAAATCCGGTCAAAGGAAAAAGCCATTCAAAAGAAATACTCAGGGCCCGTCCAGTTTGGACTGAATACTCGACCGCTTGTGCCAGATACATGGCACCCCCAAAAAGCCAGCCAATCACACCAACAAGGATTGTTGGGTGTTCAAGCAGGCAGGCAAGTTAAGAGCCGAAAACAAAGACAGGGGGCTGTATAGCGACAACGAGGAGGAGCCCAGGCCGCCGAAAAATGGTGGACAGAAGGGATTTCCCCCGCAAGTGCGGACGGTGAACATGATATACGCAACCCACATCCCCAAGAGGGAGCGGAAGCGTGCATTACGGGACGTATATGCGATGGAGCCAGTCGCCCCAAAGTTCAACCCATGGTCCTCCTGCCCGATCACCTTTGATCGAAGGGACCACCCCACTAGCATCCGTCACGGCAGCTTCGCCGCATTGGTTCTAGACCCAATCATTGACGGATTTCATCTCACAAGAGTCCTCATGGACGGCGGCAGCAGCCTGAACCTGCTTTACCAGGATACAGTGCGAAAAATGGGCATAGATCCCTCGAGGATCAAGCCCACCAAAAAGACCTTTAAAGGTGTCATACCAGGTGTAGAAGCCAACTGTACAGACTCAGTCACACTGGATGTGGTCTTCGGATCTCCGGATAACTTCCGAAGCGAGGAGTTAATCTTCGACATAGTCCCGTTCCGTAGTGGCTATCACGCACTGCTCGGGCGAACCGCATTCGCAAAGTTCAATGCGGTACCGCACTATGCATACCTCAAGCTCAAGATGACAGGCCCTCGAGGAGTAATCACAGTCAATGGGAACACTGAACACTCCCTCCGAACAGAGGAGCACATGGCAGCGCTCGCAGCAGAGGTACAAATCAGCCTCTCTCGGAAGTTCTCCAGTTCGGCCTTCAAAAAGCCGGACACTGTCAAGCGCGCCCGGAGTACCCTACAACAAGACCGCCTGGCACGTTCTGAGCTAGCGTAGCAATGCGGCCCCAACCCTAGCCCTCGCGATATAGCGAAACTAGTGCTTCGCTTACATAACTATGCTCTTGAAATACCATGGGCACAGGGGAAGGGGCAGTATCACGGCACGCCCGAAATACGACTTAAACCGCACCAGGGGCTGCCGGATTCCTTTTTTTCTTTTTTCTCTTACTCTCAGGACTCCATACTTCGGATGACCCGTTCGGCAATTCAACTGCCGCACAAACGATGCAAGATCCAGGAAAGCAGACAAGCCACTCCGCATTATGGAACTCCCAGGTGGTCTCTATTGCGAGCAGTATACCTGTTTTTTAATACAATTCTGCGGCCTGCCCCTGACCAGGACATGTTAAATAGTCCAATTTCTTTTGCTTATCACACTATTTGTATCGTTCCGCTTTCATAGCAGCCTTTCTATAAACAATGCATAGCTTTTTGTCTATTTTTTGCATTATCCTCTTTTTATATATATGTTTATCAATAACATGTTGCATCCGTACACTGTGGTACGGCAAAAATACGCCAAGGGCTTCAGTACCCATCAATATGGCGTGAGAAGTCCGTACACTTTCACAAGTGCGGCACCCCGAACTTATAGCACTATATGCATCGGCTCCGAATCATGATTTGGGTCAATAGTTGGGTTTGCCCGGCTCCTATGTTTTGGTGCCTTACGTTCCGCTATATCGGCTAAGCTAGCACTAGGAGAACTATTGCGATTGTGCCCCAGTTGAGCTGGGCTGAGCACCTCAGTAGAGAAATCTAAAACTGACTGTCATGATGAGGGGAGAGACCAGTCGCTGTTCGAGAGGTTTTTCGAGTCCTTAAAGACTTATGCCGCTTCGAGCGAGGAATCGGCTTTGTCCGGCCAAGGCGTGGATAGCGCCCCGAACTCGGTCTTCCGAATACTAGGGGCTTCGCCGAAATTTAAAATTATAGAGTTCTATGGCTAAGTGAGAGTGTTCAAGCATTATAGTCCGATTGCCTTGTTCGTTGTGCTGAGCGCCTCCCTCGATGGACCCAATCATGGGAAAAACAGCGCGCAGGTTTATCCCGAACACCCCAGCACTAGTGGCATGGGGGCAGAAGCCGACAACTGGCCATCTCTCAATTTTTTGATAAACGGCCGCACCGAAAGTAATATTTTAAATTCAAGCATTGCTTAGCGCATATGAACAAGTTTTCAGCGCATAGGATAACACGAGCAAGTTCATTCAAAAATTACATCCTTGGTGCATTCATCCGCCATAAGGCGGGCACTGGCCAGAACATCCTTGTAATAGTTCTTGGGCTTGCGATGCTCCTTCCCCGGCGGCGGCCTGTCCCTCACAAGCTTCTCACCGTCCAGCTTACCCCAGTGCACCTTTGCACGGGCAAGGGCTCTACGGGCACCTTCGATGCAGACGGAGCGCTTGATGACCTCGAGCCTTGGACAAGCCTCCACTAGCCGCCGCACCAGTCCGAAGTAGCTCCCAGGCAGGGCCTCTCCAGGCCACAGCCGAACTATGAAGCCCTTCAGGGCCTGTTCGGCCGCCTTGTGGAGCTCGACCAGCTGCTTCAGCTGGTCGCTCAAGGGCACAGGGTGTCCGGCCTCAGTGTATTGAGACCAGAACACCTTCTCCGTCGAGCTGCCTTCCTCGGCTTGGTAGAATGCGGCGGCATCGGATACGCTGCAGGGAAGATCTGCGAATGCCCCTGGAGAGCTCCGGATTCGGGTAAGTAACAAGTAGTTTACTTTTATATGTCTGCTTTGCATAGAGAATGCCTTACCCGCCGCTATCTTTTTCACCGCATCCAATTCCCGGAGGGCGTTCTGGGCTTTGGCCTTGGCAGATTTGGTGGTTTTAAGGGCCGCAGCAAGCTCGGACGCTCGCCTCTTCGAGTCGAGCTCCAAACTCTCATGTTTTTTCATGAGAGCCTGAAGCTCTTGCTGCACCTCGCCGACCTGCGCCTCAAATTTCTCCCGCTCGGTGCGCTCGGTGGCCTCTTTCTTCTCGGCCTCGGATAGCGCCTGCTTGAGGGTCGCCACCTCAGTTGCGGCCCCTACAATAAGCAGTATACTCCTGTCATTTTTTGCAATTGCGTCTTCTTATAGGCATTTTTTCTATAAGGTATCTCTTACCTTCTTTCTCCTCGAGCTGCCGTTTGGCAAGGCCGAGCTCTTGCTCGGTCTGCTCGAGGCCCTGCTTCAGGGCACCCACCTCTGCAGTCAGTGCAGCGGTGGCCAGCAGCGAAGCCTGCATACGTATATTGACTCCTTTTTAGTTAGACTCCTGCGATATTTAATAGATCCTCTATTCGGCTTTTCTTTCCGAACGCCAAACAGAGCATCAGGGGCTACTGTCTATGCGGTTATATTTTTGCATATTTTTACTTACCTCGAAGCCTGTTAGAAGGCTAGCACAAGCTTCAGTCAGTCCGCTTTTGGCGGACCGAACCTTCTGGACCACCGTACTCATGATGGTACGGTGCTCCTCGTCGATGGAGGCGCCCTTAAGCATCTCCAGCAGATTGTTCGGCGCCTCCGGTTGGACAGAGGACGCCGGCTCAATAGGCTTGCTCCTCTTGGCAGGAGTTCGCCTGTCGCGGTCCAGAACCGTCGATGATTCCGGCACGGTGTCCGACCTAAAGCCGGACTTGGAGCCCTGGGGGGTCTTGTCCCCTTTACTCCTGGAGTCCGGGAGGTCGCCTCATGGCTCCTCCTGGGCCACCTCCTCTTGCCCCGGAGCTTGTCGCAACGCCACTTCGGCGTCATCCGCAGCACAGGGGGAGGCAGCGGGCGGAACTGAATTCACGTCCGATGAATCTAGGGAGCCTCTCGACGACTCGTCGAGCCCGTCCTTGGGCGGGCTGCTTATATTCAACATTAGGGTAAGCTACGCAACAAAAGGAATATCATGAGTTACTCTGGTATCCGAACACTTACAATTTCGCCGGACGCTTGGCCCTGTCCGGCCACTCCTCTTCGTCCTCTTCGGCGTCGGGGGCGCAGTCCGGCGGAGGGGTTTTCCTCTTCTTGGACCCTTCGGCCTCCCCTACTAGGGCAGCCTTCCTCTTCTTTCCTCCCCCCGCTGGAGGGGGAGAGGTCTCTTCTTCCTCCTCCTCGTCTTCATGGGAGGAGTGCGTCTCGGACTCATCGGACGACGAGTCCAACACCACCATATGCCGGGAACTCTTTCGAGTCCCCGTGGCCTTCTTCTTCTTGGCCTTCTTCTCCGGCACCACATAAGGTGCCAGAACCAGCAGCTTCACTAGGAGAGCAGGGGCTGGGTCTTCGGGCAAGGGAGCCGGACAGTTAATCAGTCCGAACTTCGCCTGCCAATCCTATCAAAGGTGAGGGAGTTTAGATCCCGCATAGAGTCAAACTATGAAGAAAACTTAACATCTTGTAAAATATGAAAATATTTTACCTCGCCAGCAGGACGCTACGAGCTGAATCCGCGGTCTTTGGAGGTGGATGTGGGAGCCTCGGCGCCTTTGGTTAGCCCCTTCCAGACGTCTTCGTACGTCGTGTCGAAGAGCCTGCTCAGAGTTCGGTGCTGCGCCGGGTTGAACTCCCACAAATTGAAGTCCCGTTTTTGACACGGAAGGATCCGGCGGACGAGCATGACCTGGACTATGTTGACAAGCTTGAGCTGCTTGTTCACCAGGGACTGGATGCATTTTTGCAGTCCGGTTACCTCTTCTTCGTCGCCCCACGACAAGCCCGTCTCCTTCCAGGACGTGAGCCGCGTAGGGGGTCCGGATCAGAATTCAGGGGCTGCGATCCACTTCGGATCACGTGGCTCGGTGATGTAAAACCACCCTGACTGCCACCCCTTCAAGGTCTCCACAAAAGAGCCCTCGAGCCATAGGACGTTGGCTATTTTGCCCGCCATGGCACCTCCACACTCCGCCTGGTTGCCGCGCACCACCTTTGGCTTGACGTTGAAGGTCTTGAGCCAGAGGCCGAAATGGGGGCGGATGTAGAGAAAAGCCTCGCACACGACGATAAACGCCGAGATATTGAGGATGAAGTTCGGGGCCAGATCGTGGAAATCTAGGCCATAGTAGAACATGAGCCCGAGGACAAATGGGTGGAGAGGAAAACCCAGTCCACGGAGGAAGTGGGGAAGAAATACTACCCTCTCATGGGGCCTTGGGGTGGGGAGAAGCTGCCCCTCCTCAGGAAGCCGGTGCGCGATGTCTTTGGACAGGTATTCGGCCTTCCTTAGCTTTTTGACATGGCCCTCCGTGACGGAGGAGACCATCCACTTGCCTCCCACTCCGGACATTGTTGGAGAAGGTTGAGGTAGGAAGTGCGGGCTTGGGCGCTGGAGCTCGGGTGCGCAGAAGATGGATAGGCAAAGGAGGAAGAAGGCATAGGTAAAAAGGTGGATCCTTATCCCCTTATATGAGCGGATGCGACTATGCGTCTCCACCAGCCTAGTAAAACTCACTTGCCTCCCAAGCGCCATGATAAATGGCGCGGTTGGGTTACCCATGTCCGTATTGATGAGAATCCCGTAAATGGGGGACACGATCTCTGCTTTGACAAGACGTGCCAAGGAAACCGCCTCGCAAAGCACGCTGAGGTGGAAAAGTGAAAACGATTCGAATAAAGGCTTGGCCGTAGTGTGATGTCACACTGCGGAATACGTCAGCAAATTAGATTTGTGTTAATATTATTCTCCCTGTGGCAATACGTGGAAACTTATTTTGCAGAGCCGGACACTACTCTTGGTGTTTACAAACTTTTATGAAGAATTTGGAGGAGGAACCCGCCTTGTAATGCCGAAGACAATCTACGTGCCGGACTCGTCGTCATTGAAGCCTGGTTCAGGGGCTACTGAGGGAGTCCTGGATTAGGGGGTGTTCGGGTAGCCGGACTATACCTTCAGCCGGACTCCAGGACTATGAAGATACAAGATTGAAGACTTCGTCCCGTGTCCGGATGGGACTTTCCTTGGCGTGGAAGGCAAGCTTGGCGATGCGGATATTCAAGATCTCCTACCATTGTAACCGACTTTGTGTAACAATAACCCTCTCCGGTGTCTATATAATCCGGAGGGTTTTAGTCCGTAGGACAACTTCATCATACAACAACCATACCATAGGCTAGCTTTTAGGGTTTAGCCTCCTTGATCTCGTGGTAGATCTACTCTTGTACTACCCATATCATCAATATTAATCAAGCAGGACGTAGGGTTTTACCTCCATCAAGAGGGCCCGAACCTGGGTAAAACATCATGTTCCTTGCCTCCTGTTACCATCCAGCCTAGACGCACAGTTCGGGACCCCCTACCTGAGATCCGCCGGTTTTGACACTGACAGACGCCGTCCTGGGCTCCATGGTGACCTCCATCTTGTCATCCTTCTGGTCTTGGTCTCATTGCACCAATATGGAAACCTTTGCTTGACGCCTCAATACTCTGCGCCTGCGCTTGCCCCCTTGGCACCAAAGAGGAAGCAAGGACACTGCACGTTGGCGCCCGCCTAGCACCTGCCTGGTCTCAATCGTCATGGCTCACGTCACGAGGACCTCACTAGGTTTGCCTTGCCTTGATCTCTCCGTCCCTCGTGAGCCTGGCTGGCGAGGCTGCTCCTGAGGAGGTCTTGCGTCATCCGCCTCGCAAGGCTTGGCCCCTCACGAGGGTCTTGAATGCCTTGTCGATGAAGATGGGCCGTACAGACCTGCCAGCCCAGCCACGCCGCGGGCCGCAGGCAGGCAAGTCTAGGGATCCCTGTTCCTAGAATGCCGACAGTAGCCCCTGGGCCCAAGGCGCTCTCGGGCTTGGTTTCGAGGCGAAGCCAAAGGTCAATCACGGAGTGCCGCGGGCCCCAAAAGCCTGCGGCCTCGGTTGACGCATGGCGGTTGATTGGACGTGGGCATCTCCGCTTCCCCACACTGCCTTTGAATCCGCCTAGCTATGCGGCCCTCGCAACCTACACAATTATTCTCCCATCGCCCACGCCTTGCTTCCCTGGTCCTTCTGCTTCCTCGAGGCTCTGCTCCTCCTCTCCGATCTGACCTGCACTCCGCCTACTTCATCGCCATGGCGCCTAAGCAAGCAGACAAGGGGAAGAAGCCTCTCTCTTTGCCAAGTGCGCCTCCAGCCACCGAGCTTGCAGTCGGCCGATCCTTGCTACTCAATGACGAGGCCATGGACAAGGTGCGTCCCATGCTCTCCACCAGTTTCAATGAGTGGGGGAGACGATGGCTTGGCCTGCATCCCGCGCTCGCATTGCTCAGGCGTTCACCGAGGTCCCAATCTTCATTGATGCCCTTTGGGCAGGCCTGATCCCCCCTTTCTCCGCCTTCTTCAACGCGGTGCTTGAACATTACCAAATCCATATGCTGCATCTCGACCCCCAATCTATGACTCTACTCGTCGTCTTCGCCTTTGTGTGTGAAGCCATGGTGGGCATCGCTCCTTCTATGGCCCTTCTCCGCCATTTCTTCTTGTTGCATCTGACTGATCCCCGGCAAAGCTTGGGGTGCATGAGCATCTAGGCCGTGGCTGCGACAGCGGGCACGGGGATCGACTTCGAGCTTCCTCCATCCACGAGCGAGTTTCGGACACGGTGGGTATTTGTCAATGCTGGTGTGCTCAGCCCTCTGCTCCACGCATCGTCAGTGCCTGATGTTTCCCACTCCGGCTGGGGCCACGAGAGGCTCGCGAGCCCCCGTCTTGTCCCCGTCTGGCTCAGGCTAAGGATGCTGAAGGACCACGGCGTGACTGCACCGATGGTGGTGACGGAGTTCATCAAACGCCTGGTTGCTCCGCTTCAGCGCCATTCTCGTCCGATGTGGACCTTGTTCAGCAGTCAGGACCATATTAGGTTTCAGGAGTCCGGGCTCCCCCTTGGGATGCGGCAAACAGTGCTAAAGGTCCTGACAGGTGTCCCTTTGCCGGACGAGTTGCCTGGGAAAAACTGGCTGTTGTACCGCTGCAGGAACAAGGCTGAATTCGCAGGGAGCATGCCTCCCTTTGATGAGTGGGGGCTGCGTCCGGACGTCCTGGTGGGGTCCCATGAGAACCCTACCAGCATGGTTCCCCTCTTCGTCACTGGTGCCGAGCTCGTCCCGAATGTGGGTGCATGGGGACGAGCACCGTTAGAGGCTGGCGGCACGAGTGCTGATGTGCAGACGCCGCCTGGGGCTCCAGGGGCGGCATCCTCAGGATCCCGTGATTCTGGGACGTCAGTCGCTGAGGCGATGCAGCATGCGGCTCCCAAGGTCGAAACTCCGGAGGCCTCGGGAAGTCGTAGTGAGACGGCGCCTGACTGTTCTCCGCAGTCAGGCACCCCTGAAGTTGTTCTCTTGAGCACTTCTCCGGCTCCATCCCGTACTGGCCGCCATGTTCAGCACTTTGGTCGGCTTTGCATGGACTTCTAGGAGCTCCATAAGAGGAAAGGACCTCTGAGCGGCAGCGGTATCTTCGGGCCATTGAAGCGACGAAAGTACATCACCGTCGACGAGTAAGTACCTTATCTTGGTGATCTTCTATGTGCCGCCTTCCTTTCCTGATGATTATCCCCTCAGGACCCCTTCTGCCAAGGCCGTGAAATCTCCTGAGAAGCAGCTCCCTCTCATCCCATCGCACCCGCCAAGCTCCAGCGCTGCAGGCTCGGGCGCTGCCCACGGCGTGGGGTCAGCCATGGGAGTTGGTCCATCACCAAGGCGCCCCAAGCTTGCGCCTTCACCGTCCTTTCTTCGCGGCCTTGCTCGGAGCGCAGCAGGAGTGCCAAGGGCTCCTCCCCTGGTCACGGTCGGCAGCTGGTTGGCCTTGACCCTGGGGTCTTCTTCAAGCAGCGGGCCTTGTTTGGTTCGGGCCCCTTCTGAGGGCCAGCTGGCGCCTGGGGCCGTGCCAGCCCCCAGCCCCCTGCTGAGAGGGGGCGCGCCGCGCCGGGCGTCGCCCACAGCCCCCGTAGCGGAGGGCGAGATGGGACATGTGCTTGAGTTCGAGAGCGGGCGGAGCATCGTTCGTCATGAGCTCTTCCAGGAGGCGATGGACGCGATGAACTGACTTGGCGAAGAACTTAAGGGTGTCGACGCGCGCTTTGAGGCTGAGGGTCTTCGGTTGGCGGAGGAGTGGCACAGGCTGAAAGTGGCCATCAACCTCGGGCGCCACCAGCGCGAGCTGGATAACATGAAGGCCGAGGCCTCCCTTGCATCCTCCTGCGAGGCCTGCTCCCGAGCTCTGGAGGAGGCTCGTGAAGCTGACCGCCGTCGCGAGGCTGCGGAGAAGCACGCGTGGGAGCTCCACGCCTTGAGTGCGTCCCTCGAGCAGCAAGTGGAGGCGCGCAAAGCCGCCCTCATGTCACTAAGGGGGACGCCTGGCGAGGAAGATGAGGTCTAGAAGCGTGAGGAGGCGTTGGCTCTGGAAGCCGTGGAGCGTAGCCTCGAGCTTGAGCAATTGGAGACGAGGGAGCGTCAAGTTGCCCAAGCGGAAGATGCCGTCGGGGCTCGTGAGGCCAAGGTCTAGGAGGAAGTCGACCGCCAGGTGGCCGAGGTTCGCGCGGATCTTGAAGGTTGGTATGACCTGAAGCTGAAGCTTGCGGAAACTGAGGCAGCGGGCAGGACCACCACTCTGAGGCCAAGGTTAGATGAGGCGGAGAAGCGTGAGGAGGCCACGGGTGCCGCCCTGGTCATGGCACAGGCGGGCCTCTACCCGCGCCGAACTGCTTTCTCTTCAGAAACGGGTTGATGCCGCTGAGGCCGTCGCGCGGCAGAACAAGGAGGAAGTGCTTCGACGGCGGACGTTGGAGCGCGAGCACGCTCCCATGCGTCAGGGCCTCCGGAACAGGGCTAATACCCCCTGGGCTTCATCGGTGATGAGAATGCACCGCCCCCACTTGAATGACTACGCCAGTCACCTGAACTTCCTCACCAACATGGTGACGTGCCTGGAAGCCCGGTCTAATAGGGCTCGTCAGCTTGTGGAAGAGAGAAGTCGGAGTCTGCTTGGTCGTGCGTTCTCCCGCGTGTTCAGCCACCTCCGGAACATTGATTTTGACACCGCCATTTCTCCCATGCCGGAAGCCATCCGGGGTGACTTGGCACGATGGGTTGAAGACCATGTGGATGCACTGGTCAGGGCCTTTGCTTCTGACGATGACGGGGTAGTGGTTGTGGTGGACGAAGGCGACATGGTTGATGACGGAGACATCGGCGCTGGGGAAGGTGGAGGCAATGCCAACGATGGTGGCAGCGACGACAGCGACGCGTCTAAAGATGACATGGGGGACGCGGCGAGCGACGTATCCGACTGATTCCTCATTTCCTTGTTATTTACCCTGTAAAAACTTGGGCATGGCCTCGGAAGATTGTAAGAGCATTTTGAGAGGGGGAGCCCCTCATGTAAACAAATTGTTGCTTTTATCCTTATGTGTCAAATTGAGCACGCGTCTTCGCGAGCTTTACATATACTGGGGCAGGGTTGTTGTTGCGGTTTACCTCAGCCGCGCGAGTCCAAAACCGGCTCAAGAGATTGCGGGTTTCTGAGAAGCTCCTGAGGAATTCGTCGCCACGCCTGAGAGGGCCATGTGATAAGCGAGCGACTGCCACGGCTCGGCACGCGCATGGCTCGTGTGCTTCATGCCTAGCCCGGCTTGCGAGGGGCCCACGAGGGGGAGCGACTCGCGCGAGCTTCGAAATAAGGCAAGAACTAGACTGGGAGAAATAGCTCGAACGAGAAAAGGCATCCCCCCGCGTGCATCAAATGAAAATTCAATTTCAACTTAAATCCAAATCCACATGGCAGGGTTACAGAAAAGAGATCCAAAAAAAATGGCCGCGTCCGGCGCCTAGTCTAGTCTTCGACGTCTTCTCACCAGCTCGGAGCTAAGTGCTGCCACTGGGTGTGGGAGGGATCCCTCGAGGCCCGAGGGCGGCTCTCCGGAGACTCCGGGGCATGCACAGCCCCCACTCATTATTACGTGAGAGTGTCACGGGCGGCGATCTTCACACACACTGGGACTTCTTCATAGGTACCGGCCTTGCTTCATATCGCCAAGCGATGGCCCTGCCTTGCGCCACCCTTGACCACCTTTGAGCCGACCGGCAACCAGGAGGACAAAAAGGGGGGAAAGGGAACGCCAGCGGCGCCCCCGGGGACCACGGGTCCTCTGCCGGGGGAAAGGTTACCATCGCCACCCCGGCAGAGGGCCTACCTATGGGGGGGCCTTGCTCTGTGCGACGCGGCGAGGGATCTGGCTCCCGACTTCTCTCATGATGCCCCCAACGCGATCCTCCTGGTGGGAAGTAGGTCGCCGAGCTGGGGCCGCTAGCCGCTATGGCGACCTGATTCTCCTGCGACCCATGGTTAGCGTAAGCTTGTTCCCGAGGGATTAGTGGTACCATGTATCTGTTGTCGACGGCGCGGTTGGCGGGGCTCTCCGGCGGCTCCTGGAAGGATTCAGCTCCTAATGCCTCCTCCTCCCAAGCTGGCCCGAGGAACGATCCAGGGTCGTCCTCCGGCGTGTATTCCTGGTCCATCATGCGGGGCACATAGGCTTCCGGGGCTGTCACCCCAAACACCTCGCGGTAGTGCCCCACACTCCACGTCGCCCGACCCAGTGCGGCATCCTGAGGATGATGGCGTGACGCCTCGCTGGGGCCATGGGGAGCAACGCTTGTGCCCATGCTCATCAGAGGCGGCACGGGGGCAACAGGGCCCCCGGCGCCGCGACCGTCCTGGTGTCGATGAAGCCCCACTACAAAAAAATACACTTCCGTGATGATACGTGTTTGTCACAGTAGGTCATGTTTCCTGTCATGCATGTACATCCATGACAAATTTATGACAGAATCGAGATAGCATCCATGTGTTGTCGTAGAAGTGTTCCATGACATTACCAAAATTATCATCACGGAAGTGTCCACTTCCATGACGCTAAATTGCGCGTCACCGAAGTGCTTTCATCAAGGGTGACCGACACGTGGCATCCACCGTAACGGAACGCCGTTAAGCTATCGGGTCCGGTTTTGGATCCGATAACCCGTTAACAGCCCCGACCAATGGGGATTTTCCACGTGTAAAATCATCATTGGCTGGAGGAAACACGTGTCAGCTCCGTGTTCGCACAGGTGTCACTCATCCAATGGGTGAGATGCGCCTATGATATGTTAACACGTGGACCGGCCCAAATGTGGCCCATAAATTTTAAATGGGCCGACCCAACTAAAGGCCCACAAGATTTTACGGACCATAGTGGGAAGACCCAGCTAAAGGCCCACAAGATTTTGCGGGCCATAATGGGTCGGCCCAGGTAAAGGCCCACAAGATATTTGCGTGCCACAATGGGCCGGCCCAGGTGAAGGCGCACAAGATTTTTGTGGACCATAATGGGCTGGCCTAGCTAAAGGCCCACGAGATTTTGTCGACATTAATGGGCCGACCCAGCTGTAGGCCCACAAGATTTTGAGGACCCTAGTAGGCCGGCCCATTAACTGGCTGCCATGTTTTGGGCCAAATGTCGGCCCATATTTGATCCGGTCCATTAATGGTCTGCCACGTTCCGGGCCAAATAATGGCCCATATGAGATCCGGCCCATTAAAATCCTACCACGTTCTGGGCCAAATTACGGCCCAGATTAGGTCCGGCCCTTTAAGAGGCTTTGGGCTAAATTGTGGCCCATATCAGATTCGGCCCGTCAACTGAATGCTACGCTTTTGGGCCCATTTGCTAAAGGCCCATTTAGTAATTCGGCCTGATATTAGTTTTGGCCTATTAAGGGCCCGTTTAACATTTTGGCCCTCTTTCGGCCTGTTAAAAGCCCGTCATATAGTTGGGCCTAACTACGGCCCGGTTTGCATCCGGCCTGCTCGCAGCCGATAATCTGATTGGGCCAAACAAGGACCGAGACAATTTTGGCCTGTTATAAGTCCATGATTTGATTGGCACATTCATGGGCTAGGGTCTATTTCAGCCTGCTGCCGACCCATGAGCTGTTCGGCACGTTTCAGGCCCAACCTACTTTTCAGCCTCCTAAAGGCCCATTGAGTTTTCTTGGGAAAATAGGGCCGGCGGTTTACTTGGCCTATTAAAGGCCCGGATCTACTAGTGGGCCAGTTTACATTTAGGCCTGTTAATGGACCAAGGTGACGGGGCCCATGATGCGGATCATACATGGTGATTTGCATAGCCCTAAAAAACATGGTGATTTGCATGATGGCCCGATTATGTACCGTAATTTTATGGTTTGGCCGGTTAGTACGAAGATAGGATATATATACAGTAAAATAACTGCAGCATCGTGAATAAGAAAAAAAAACCTAGACTATACAATAAAGAAATTATGGCATATTACATCCACTGGGCATCAAAGTTCGCCACTATGATAATAAAGCACAAGCAGACAACAGATTACATACACCGGGCAACAAAGATCGCCACAAGTGCAACTAAACACATCGACAAAATAATATACAAAACCGACAGCACTTCAATAGAGTTCAAGAAAGGTTAGCCCTACTCGGCAGCTGCAACGCAAGCAGCTGAGCAAGCTGGTGAGACTGCACTTGTTTGACACTTATATCCTCCTCACTTTGAAAGATAAACAAACAGACAGATGACAGGTGTTGCACATATAAGTATCAGTGCTGACAATTCATCACATTTCTTACTGACAAATGAAGTGACACAGTTTGAAATAGCATTAGCACAATATGGTATTGTTCACGTCAAGACATGGTAGGAAATGACATTGTGAAGGAGTTGGCAGCTTCACGACACCACTAGATTACAGATCAAGAACTCATAAGTATCAATGGTTAGTGTGCTGTCAATTTATCCCATTTCAGATTGGCAAAATAAGATCACTTGCTCTGTATAGTTTAATTTACATGGTATGAAGAAGGAACTTGGTTATACAACTGAAAACTTAAATTGAGAAGGACAAACTTTTGTTTATGAACTGGAGTACATAATAAACTTTAAACATGCAATTTGATGCAAACATGAAATATAAACAGCTATTGCAGTCATGCCTAACCAAATATACACAACAAAGTTTGAAGGCTTGAGAAGGAAAAACTTACATTATTGGTGAAGGTAGGCTCTATAAAGCCCTTGTCCATGCTGATGGGGAGCAATTCAAGAAGTTTACCACAAAATCTTCTTCATAAGCATTGCCTTTATTCTACATTTTGTTAAGAGTAAATATAGATGTGACAATATAAGAAAAAATGGAGAATATTTAAGATAAGATGAAGAGTGATGCTACATAACCAAGTAGCTATAAATGTAAGTACAATGATACAGGCAAAAGGTATAGCCAAGAGCAATGCAGAGCTAAACTTCTTCAGTACCATCGGTGTTACCCAACCTTATGGTAAGCGTAAATATAGATCTTATGTGTAGAAAATGGAGGGCAAATGAAAATAGGTTGCAGAGTGATGGTACATGAACAACTACCTGTCAATATAAGTACACTGATAAGGGACAACATGTACTTACAAGAACAATGCAGAGCTAAAAAAATTCATTGGCATTGGATATATTCTACACTAATGTAACCATTCATATAAATCAGTTAATTTGGAGCGAACAGTTGATAAGAAAGCTATCATGCATACTGCAGTCACATAATGAACCAGGTATGTATGCAAGTACAGTGATACAGGACAATAGGTACTAACTAGAGCAAAGCAGCGGGCAGCATATTTGCGATATCCTGTCATTCTTTTCAAACCGGAATTCTTTTTCGAGCACATTTCCTACAAAAAAGATCCGTAAGGCACATCGAAAAAGTAGAAGTTCAAATTGTCATGCTATATCATAGATAGTACCTCATCCTCGGAACGAGACCAGTGCATAACAAGGTTTTTCCATTCAATGTCTTCTAAATTTAGCACAGGAGACTTCACCAGAAATTCGTTTATAGACTTGCCATCAAAGTGTGATTTCCTCAGGTAACACCGATACTGCTGCAATGCTTCATTGAAAAGAGCAAGCAAGCTTTGCTCGTCATGACTATCTAGATCGACCCTCGCCTACTTACAACAATATAATGTAAATCATTGATGTGTTCAATCAGCAGAAAACAGGAAAATAATCACCATGAATAATAGCACTTACGTGTAAGTGGGACAGGAAGATGTGAAAATGGTGTTTGTCTTCACTATAATCTTCCCATGATGGGAATATATGCACGCGGTCCCTAACAACATTGAAAGCATTTTCTTTTAAACTGGGAATAACTGGAATGGGGTTCCAATCTGCAGGAATTAGGTGTCTCTGCAGTTGGGATAGGTCTTCGGCCGGTGGACTTGCTGTACTTTTTGCTGGAGTGGGATTTTTCTGTGGTATGGCTAGTGCTATGGCAACTGAAATCGGCATACCTTTTGCTGGAGTGCAGGTCCTGTGTGGTGTGGCTAGTGGTGTGGCCATTGAAGTATGGGTACAGTCTGCTAGAGTCGGTCCTACATTTTGTGTCACTGTTGTACAACCAATACAAGTGGGGTGCTGTCTGATTTCTCCGGCACAACCACATTTTTCAAGGACTTTGCTGGTGCTCCTTCAAGTTCGGCAATCACCCTCTTACTTTTTGATGTCTGATGCACAAGAACACCATTTGAGTGGAAAACATGGTATGATGACAGATGGAATATGTATTGATAATGGTTGGGCATGGCATCTCGACATATAGGATGAGTAAACTAAGCAGATGGCGGTGCAACAAAGTAGAAGAAATGCAAGACAACATATGCAAGATACGTGCAATCAATAAAACCTTGCCAAATTAGAACAGGCACCTTGATGGGTGAATAGGATAGACCATCTGGCTTTGACTCCTCGAGGTTAGAATAGTCATTAGGATCATATTCTGAACAAGAATCAACAAGTGGTGAGCGTATGAGTTTTATTGCATCCAGAATGGCACTCAATGCCTTGGTGCCAATTTTTGTAAGTCATTGCGGTGTTTAGCTTCAAGAGTGGACTACTGCTAGTGCGACACAAAGCAACTACACAGATCATAGTGTAGATATAATGGGAAAATCGTAAGCATCAGAGTAAAATCAGCAAAGTGGAACTTGCTGGAATATATGTGCTAGTATTGGCGGTACGGCTAGAAAGCCTTCGGATACCAGCTCTCTTCAACTGAAGGTGCGGTACTGTTAATATCCGTGTAACTCTCAAAGGCGACACAGCTCCCCGCATTTCCTTGCTATTCTTATACGATTCAAGTGGGCAGGCCACTACAAATCCTATTCCCATGTTTAGAAAATCCTACGAATCAAAGAGGCCCGACGAGTTCAAAGTGGCCATACCAACCGACCATATAGACCTCTACACTGCAAATGTCCCTGCTCATATTCACTACAAGGAATATACTGTACTACTATCATACTCCCTCCATTCCAAAATATAAGTCTTGATAGAGATTTCCACTATGGATCACATACAGATGTATCCAGATACATTTTAGATTGTAGATTCACTCATTTTGCTCCATATGTAGTCCATGGTGGAATCTGTACAAAGACTTGTATTTCGGAACAGAGAGAGTACTTATTAAAGAAGAACTGAAGAGGAACATGCTAAAGAAGAGCAAGCAGATTTTGGATAATAAAATATTCGTTGCGCAGTGCCCACACATGATGAACCAAAGCGCATTAAGAAAGCAACTCCCTGATGTCTCTCTATATGTGGTGCACGTGCTTTTTTGAAAGTAAAGTAGGAACATTAGCTGACCAATTAAATGTTATCTTCTTCAGTAATATCTGCATCATATCAGATTCGTACTTGAGCAACAAGTTTCGAATTATGAGTGGCATGTTGTTTAGCTTGATGGATTCAGGAGCAGTGCTAAGCAGGTACGATGATGGTACTGAATATAAAGGCGTGCCTGCATTTGGGTCAGTCGACCATTTCAGGCGGTTGGTTGAAGATCCTACGTCTCCTAACCCTTCTTCTTCCTCGTCTTTGATTTTTCCCATACAGAACACCCCACGGGCGGCCGGCCGGACCACTGGCCCCCACCACCTGTGTTCCTCCGCCACCCCCACCCCCGGCCCCACCCGCGTCGATTTTTCTTCGTCCGGCGAGGCCCCACCACCGCCCCCCAACAACCAAAGTCCCCACCCGAGCCCCTTCGTTCGCACCGGCGAACTTCGGCGAGCTCTGAAAAATCGACTGGTCAGTCTACTGTGATTTAACTAGTGTGGAATATAAAAGGCAAAAACCATAAGCATTGGGAGTATAGTGTTGAGCGTGCCATGGCGGATCTGAAGGTGCAAACCGGAAAAAGGAAACTTCGCAACCAATGTTTGCTCTCAACTAGCAAGTAAGTGATGGACAAGAAATCAGAGTAAAGCAGTGGCGATCTATTTTCTTGCTGCGATAAATAAGTTGAGCAGATACGAAAGAGTACCGCCTCTGGTGCGGCGCCATGTATGCATCTGCTGAGAATTTGACAGTGCTGCGGTAGCGATGGCTGCCAGCAGCGTGGAAGCAGATCTAGGAGGGTAGATGGTGGCAGCGGGGCGTGGTGGACGAGACGGTCGTAGGAGCAGCGTCGACAAGGTGGATGACGGCGGGGATGAAGCGAGAGGATAGGATGCAAGGATCCCGGTCCGAAGCCGTGAATGAGAGAGGTCGATCTCTTGTAATGGACGGCGGCATCGGGGTATCAGCTCCGGCATGGTGGAGGAGGATGGCGGTGGATGGGGTGGCGAACGGAGGAGGCTGGGGTGGAGAGGGTGTTTTGGCGCCCACGGAGTACGAATGGGGAAATGGAGGTGGAGAGGAAGGGGGAACCATGTCTTCAGGGCGCGCTTGTCTCAAATGCGAGGAAATTTACAAACTTAGCCCCCGTTTCAGATTTCCTACATCACAACAATATTAGTCGGTTGGGGATAGGACGGTAATCTCGCATACACCGAATATTTGCCGACGGGAGTTTGTTTTTGGCGCCCACCGTGTATGAATCGGGGAGGGAGTAGATTTTGGCCGAGGACACACTGTTTTTTTGTGCCCACCGTGTATGAATCTGGGTGAGAGGCGGTTATGTCATGTTTGAGTGAAATTACAAACCTACCCCTATCGAAACCTATAGAAATTGAGCAGATAGGCTTTGCGTGGCAGGGATAGGCAGTAGTCATTCCCATCTCGCAGATTTTGGTTTTGGGCGGTTACTGCGACTTTCCCCGCTTCGTTCAAATTTTGCAGAGTGCATGTTTACCGTGCCAACTCAATTCAAATCCTGTTTGTATTCTATTTTTTTCGGGCGGGATCCATTTTTGATTGGAACAAAATTCTATATACATCATTTTTTATATATACTTTCAAAAGCACAACACCCTTTATACATAAATATGGTTTACAAATGGCGTGATCTCAGATTCATAAGGTTGTATCCATCAATTTGGATTTTCAAATATTTGAAACCACTTTATGTTGAAATCCAATGTATGCATTCCCCGCTAACCGTCTCCAATTAATGTGTGTTTCATGTGGGTTTTTTTTTTCATTCTCAAACATGTATAATGTGTTTCACACACGCAATATATAGTGTAATCCCGTTTAGACATTAATTGCATATAAACCATGCATTGTTTCTAATTAAAGAATATATGGATCACCAATATTGATAAACTATATAACATTACACGTGTCCCCAAATTCAAATGAATATGCATGCTTGATACACCAATTTGCGTTATGATATTATCGATGTCGTGATCTCCAGTTTAAATATTTGAATCCCATTTAATCCAGATATTCGTCTCATATAACTATCACTCATGCTTATATAGGACTATCTCTCTAGACCTATACGCGTTCATCGTCTCTCATGTATCTCTCGTGCTACATGTATGTCGACAATGATCTTTTATCTTTGTAACACACTGATAGTACTCTCTCCCTCGACCTTCATCACTCTATCTCTCTCTAAGTATATCTCGCTCCCTGCTATGTGTCTCTAACTATGATTCTCCATGTGGAATCTCTTTCTCTCACACAAACACAAAACTTTGTCTTCCGGGGTCTCATTTCTCTCTACTATTCCCCTGTGTTCCACTCGCACACCCCTCATATAGAGATGTCTTTCGCTCCTTAGGTATGAGAACCTACGACTCTTCCTCTTAAATATCTCTTTCTCACACACAAACACAAACTCTATCTCCCAGGGTCTCATATTTCTCCACTGTTCTCTTGTATGTCGCTCACACACACACTCTCTCTCCCTAGAGATATCTTGTGTTCCCTCATATGTTTCTCTAGCTATCACTCTCGGTTTGAATATATCTTTTTCTCTCGCAGACACAAAACTCCGTCTCTCGGGATCTCATTTCTATCCGATATTTGTTTGTATGTTAGTCGCATGCACCCTTTCTTCATCTCTCTCACACCCACACCCATAACTCAGCCTTCTGATCCACTCGACTCCTATCTCTAATGCACACTAGCTAGCATCTTTATCTTTCTTTTTATCTGTTTCTCCATCAACCTTCTTTCATTTATAGGTTGATCTATTTTGCACAATCGTTGTGCCTCACTCCCTCTGCTCGCCATAGATGCATGCTCCAGCCCACTCCACTATCTCTTAAAGACAAAACACATGCTCAATTGTCGGGCCTTCTTCCCTGCATTCGCGCAAGCATGCATATTATCATACCGATCCATCTCTCCCATGTCGTTGATCTTAGCTTCTGACTTATGCCTTCTTTCTTTTATCTCGATCACGCGCGCGCGCACACACACACATCCCACGTATACATGTATACCTCTCACACATGCACATTGAAGGTCTCTATGTCTCCATACGTAGTAAATTACCCTCAAGCCTAACGCCACATCGAATCGTTCTCTTCTTGTGTGCACATAACTTCCGCCTGGATGGGTAAAACACACACTCACACTTAACAATCTCCTTCTAGCTACCCCCCTCTCACTCTTCCCCTATATCCCCGAAACCAATAAGACCATCCCTTCGTTTAATTCCCGCCTACATGCACCCTCGATATATAGTATTCTTCATCGGTGTCTCTCAAACAAACACGTTCTCTCGATGTCGACTACTCTCACGCGCACACACCTTATCTTCCCTCTCTATGGGCATTTTCTCTCTCACACCCCATCGTTGGTGGCCTCTACCATACACATCACCTCTCTATGATGAAGCCATGCACACTTAAATTACATCTGCCACCGAGGACCCCGTGGCACACACACACACCCACACACGCACACACAAACAAACAAACACACACACACACACTCACGCGCGCACTCACGCACCCACCCCCACCCACCCCACACACACACAAACACACACGCACACA
>NC_057797.1:424821710-424835449 GCF_018294505.1 Triticum aestivum
ACACACTGAGACTCCATCTCACACACAGATGCTCTAGGCGGAGCATTTGTTCCTACCACCCTTCATCCACCCTTACCCATATGATAAACAAACACCTTAATTTACTTGTATAACATGGAGAAATTCCACTTTATTTTAGTAGTTAGCAAACTTATCATCTGTACCCTTATAAAAAACCGAGTTGGCAATGATGGTGTACCTGCCATCTTGAAATATAGACCATCTGATCTATATCTGACGGATAGAAAGCAAACTACGATAATTTTACAAAAGATAGCTGCAACTCTCACCACATCCTTATCTCCCACAACCTCATTGCTGAGCAATTAAAAACAAAATTCTCCGGAACAATCTAGCATGGTGCCCACTGCCGGCTGCCGGCGCCGTCCATCCCCATGCCTCCGCCCATTCCGACCACCAGTCGCCACCACGCTCCACTCCTCCTCACCTTATCTCTCATCTTTCATTTTTTCGATGACATTCTCGAGATACCAGTTTTCCGATAAAATTCTTGAAATATCATTAGTTTTTACACATGGGATTACTCCTGCATGGGTAAATGACAACAGGTGTTTTGTAAAAAAGATGCATATTGATGTTCCGTGCAATGCACGAGCATCTTGCTTGTAATTATATAACACAAATCACGAGCAGGAAGTGACATTTTTTTACACAACCACGTTAACATGGCCACATAAATCACTAGCTAAAGTAAATATCACTATACTTATATCACGATGCAAAAGGTTGAGTACATTTCCGAAGAGTAGAGTTGCACACATGCACTCTGTCTCTCAAAATCACACACACACACACCAGTTATGTGACGCGACGCCCACTTAAGAAGACACATATGTTACAATTTATGCACCTGCGGGTACACGTGATGCTGTGCATTTATTTAAGCTGGTCGGCGAACCCAAATAGTAGCTGCATTCATTCCCCTCCCGCCGCCTCTTCTCTGGTCGCTGTCGCCCGATAGAACAATCCTACCATTCTATCACTGACATGTGGGACCACCAATCGTGGGTCCCACCAGTCAGCGATGGAAAGGCAGGGTAAGGCAGTGATAGCCATGTCAGAGGATCCATGTCCCACCCGGTAGCCATGGCCCTTTTTGTGCTAGCACTCCTATATAAGGGTTGACCGGTCGCTTCCCGCGGACGTGCGCAGGCGGTGGAAGAGGAAGGAGAAGGGAAGCGGGCTGTGGAGTAATGTTTTTTTACCACAATGTCTTAGGGAACTGAGTGCAATAATTGAGTAGTTTTGCAAACTACCAGTACTACACCTGAAACGGTTCAAAACCTATACTCCCTTGCCAGCGCGCGCTTCCCGCGTGAAATGGTCAGCATCGCCCTGGAGCGTCAGTGCCGCATTAATGCCCAGCTAGAGCGGAGGCGACCTCTCACTGGCAGCACGATGGCCGAGAGAGCGCCGCTTCCCGGTGCACCGACTGCTCCCCGTCGAGGCTGGCCATAGGCCCTGTTTGGATCCATGGGTTAGAGTTAGTTTGAGCTAGTTGGGGCTCAAATCTCTACTCTTATAAAAACTGAGTTGGTGATGATGGTGTGCCTGCCATCCTGCAATATAGACCGTCCGATCTATATCTGACGGATAGAAAGCAAACTATGGCAATTTTGCAAAAAGATATCCGCACCCCTCTCCATATTTGTAGATAAGGCATTCCCTCGTTCATCTTCATCTCCCACGAGATAAACAGCTCTTATAGATGCATCTTGATGTTCCGTGCAACACATGGTCCTCTTGTTAGTAGCCCTAAAGTATCCAAGCATGAGGGTTTAAATTGGAGCAAGTTGCACTAAACCGATCAAAAAAAACTATCCCACCCAAGAGGTGCTAACTGGGGATAGTTCTCATTGGGACCACTGAAAAATCACTTCTCTCTCTCCATTAAGTGCATTTATTGTCAATCTAACCCTGTCACCCAAAAACCTCTTTGGCTATAGTTAGTTCAGGGTTAGTCATGAGTTAGTCTAACCTCTAGCTAAGTTAGGGCCTCTTTGATTCACAGGATTGTAAAAACATGGGAATAGGAAAAACACAGGATTGAAATGTCATGCTCATCTCAATCCTATAGGAGTTTAGGTTGTTTGATTGCATCATAGGAAAAATGAAGGATTCTTTCAAAGAGGTTTGATTGGATGCTAGAAATCCTATGGGAAGTAGTACAAAAAAATTCCTTAGGAAAATATCCTATAGGATTCAATCATATGAATCAAACAACCAATATAGGAAAAATTCGTAAGGATTCTAATCCTCCAAAATTCCTATGCAAATCCTTTGAATCAAAGGAACCCTTAGATTATCCAAATAGGAGCAGTATAGGACGTGCAAGTTGCTCAAAGCATACAGTCAAATTCGTACGTGAAAGGATTTTTTTTCTTTTTGAAAATGGAACGTGAAAGGAAAATTTTTTAGAATGCTCTTGGCATGTCTCTAACATGTGATGAGTTAACTAACCTCAATAGACGGTAAAACGCCAGCCCGCCGCACTTTGAGAGAGACGAGGAGGGAGAAGTGATATGGGTTGCTGGATTACTAGAGATAGGTGTCGCATGGAAGCCAAGAAATATGGTGATAGCGTGGGTTAGCCATGTACTAGTATGATGTAACTACACTAGGCTGTCGTGTTTCGTACTCTTCGAGTCCACTGTGGAGATGATTGGTTGATTTTATATCTCTGAATAATATAAAAAATATTATGAGTGCAGATGCTCCACCCCGAGGTTCCTTGCTCCTTCTCGGTCGTCAGGAATCTATGTTCTTCCACTCTAATTTTTTTACGTGAGCTTTGTTCATCCTTTTGCCTACACGCGACACATCTAGCATCGAGGTGCACGTGTCATGCAAGGACCGTTCCATCTATATGAAGAACACGTGGGACTGGAACTACGAGACGGACATGTACCCTGGAGTGGATGTACGAACCTGTGTAATGTAGCGCAGTAAGTGAAGTAGAAAGGCACAAATAGTATGAACAAGCGTGGCATATAGGCATTTGTCTCTTACTACCACTAAATGTTGTACGTGCAATGCCCGATGATGTTATGGAGTACGTGACTAAGTACTCTACTACTACTATATTAATTGGAGGCACATATTAGGTTTTATATTTGTTTACATGTATGCCCCGAGACCTTGCAACTAGACATGTCTTTCTCTCCGGGTCGCACTTTGTATCGTTCATACCACTATTACAGTAGTACTACTACGTGTGGTCTCCGACCCAGAAGTGGAGACGCTCTACCACGCTGTTCATGTCCCACTTCTTTTGCTGACATGTGCGACATCCAGCACGTGCCGTGTGTTTGGCACTCCTTCGTCATAAGAGTTGAAACGCTAGCATTCATTATAAATAGAAAATAAATATAAATCACCAGTGATACTATACCAAGCGGTTTCCTTGCTCCTCGATATCGGAAAGAATACTTCCGCTCGCCGACATGTGGGACGTCGACCATCCCGGTCCACTTGCCATGCCCACAGAACTCCAAGGGAGATTCACCCCGGTCATCGCGTCGCAGTAATTACTAATGAGCCGTCAAATCACAGGGCCAACCTTACCCACTGTGAAGTTGCTCGGACGAAGGAACCATCATGGACTTCGTTTAATTCCGCTTCTTGAAGAAAACTACTGTACCAGCAGTACTGCTAGCTACAGTAGTTACTCCAGCAGAGGCCTCCTTTGGTTCATAGGATAGGAATTTTATAGGAATATGAAAATCATAGGAAGTGAGATGACATGCATCTCAATTCCTGTAGAGAAAGAGATGCCATTTGATGCATAGGATAGGAATTTTTCCATTGAGTCTAGTCTAATGTACTGGTAATTTTCTCTAAAAACTACAGTAGTAACTAGTAGTACTGTTACATGCTCGTAATTAATTAAAAAACGTAAGGGCGACACAGACACACACACTAACTACTAGTACTACTACTTCTCACATGCTGGCCAGACACCGTCGTTCTCCTTCCCGGCTCTGTCAGCGACACCCCACCGTGCTTGGATCTCCGCCGACCTCTCCGTAGCAGCGCGTGCGTCCTCTTATTTCTTGCGGTGGCGGGCCTCTCTTTTCTTGAGTGCTTTTAGAATTGTCCGCTCCCTCTGTGCGGCTTTGGCCGCCTCTTGCTCTACCGCCCATTCGGCCTTGGCAGCTTCAAATTCCGCCCACATAGGTGTGAGGTCGCGAGCGGCGATGAACTTGGCACGGTGGGATGCCACTGCTTGCCTACCATTCTGTGTGTGGTCGTGGGCGGCAGGAACTCAGCGCGGTGGGATGCCATCGCTTCCTTATCGGTTAGTGTGCAGCGCGGTGGCATGAATGACGCTTGGTGACAGCTCTGTGTGGAGTGGCCGGACAACCGTAAAGTGCATTGGTTTGTCAAGAGCTCAAGGATAGAAGACAAAGGATATTTGGATTCCACTTCAATCCTGGTCATTTATTACCGAGTGAAATGCATTGGCGGTCATTGAACTTGTCTTGATAGCTCACTTTGATCATTGTATACGAGATATGGTGATTATACGGTCACTGGCTCAACCTATAGCGTCTGGTTGACCAGTCAAACAGTCCACATGTGCCTCATCAGCTCGTGTTCTTTATCTATCTATCTATGCGGGCCTACCTGTCAGTGGAGAAAGAAATAAAACCAAAATTATGCGTATGTGACATTACTGTTTAGACGTTTGCTGGAGGCCTCCGTGAACACCGAGCATGTATTCACCTGGCTCAACACTAACGGTCATACTCGTGACTCGGCGCCTTGCTCATGTATATAGTCATCACAATGACAATTTATAAAACAGCTTAGCTAGAGATGGTACTATGGTACGGAGTATGTACTATCGTGAGCAACTGATCATAGTGTCATTGCACATGAGTGTGTGTCTGATTGATTCGTCCATTATTCGTAAGTTATGTATGGTTGTGTGGTGTCTAATGGTGGTTGTCGAATGCTAGCTGGCGACAAGAGCGGTTGCATGGACGCCTGGTTGTCAATACGTGCCGCATACGCTTCAAAGGCTCGTCATCGATGAGCTCACATTTTACCACCACGCCAGCATCTGACCGCCCTGGCCTACCGAAACCCCTTCCATCGCGACCACGCGCTTCCTGCCTGAAACGATCACCGCCTCTATAGAACATCAATGCCACATTCACCGGCCTTAACTGCAGGTGCAGTTGGTGCGTCACTGACATGCGGGCCTGATGCCCGTTGGGCCCACATGTCAGTGAGACAATGCACCTGCAGTTAAGTCACTGAAGTAGCACCCGCATTCATGCCCAACGTGGCCTCTCACTGGCGCGGGTATTGCGGCAGCGCGACGGCCGAGAGAGTGCCATCCGCGCGGCATCCCGGTGCAAGCGACTGCTCTGCGTTAATGACACCATGGCTGTCGACGAACCTACTCTAGTGACAGCCGTCCATGCGTCTGCCGCGGCTCATTGCCATTCACCCGCTATATTAACTTGAGCCCCAGCTCCCAGCCATAGCCAAAGACCCACACTCATTCTCCTCTGGTCCCTTCCTTCTGTTGGCACCACTCCAACCATGGCCTTCGGGCACTCCAAAGCTCTCTTGGATGTACTGTCGCAGGAGCAGACGAAGGACATCGGTGGCTTCACTTCAGGCGCGCTCCAAAGCTCTCTTGGACGTACTCTCGCAGGAGCAGACAAAGAAGATGCTGGCGCGCGTGCGCGGGCGCAGCCGGCAGCGTGGAAGAGTAGTACACGGTAGGTCGCCACCGCTCTGGTCGCAGGAAGGCCACCGCTCCTCCACTCAGTCGACGTCAAGCTTGGTGGGATAAAAATCGGCAGCCGATTAGCCGCTTAACGATGACATGGAGGCAGCAATCTTCATAACCTTGTGCTCCGGCCTGCCGCCGCCGACATCCCGACAACCCTCAGGTATAGGTTCTTCGAAAGCGGCCTTGATCTACTGCCCCAGCTCCCCACATGTCTACATGTGCATCTTTTTCTACTCCCATCAGCTCTTCCGAAGCCACCTAAATTTTTAGTATTATTAGAGGTAAAGCTACTTCATGAATTCGAATCTAGGGCTTTGTTCAAACAATGAAGAAAGGGGGGAAAGTTGTAGCATGAATCTAAGACTTGATTCAAAGATGAAAAAATATAGTGAAACTAGTAGAGACCGGATACCCAACCGGTCTCTTGGTTGAAAAGGGAAATAATGGGAAAACGCAGTACAAACTGGATAAGGAACAAATCTATTATTGGTTGAAAAAAGGATAGAAAGTGGCAGCTGGTGGACAAGTCAACGGAGTATGTCCAGGATTAGATTTGTTGCCCTCACATAGTAAAAGGTCTCCAGGATTAGAATTGCTGCCCTCACATAGTAAAAGGTCTCAGGATTAGATTTGCTGCCCTCACATAGTAAAAGGTCTCCAGGATTAGATTTGCTGCCCTCACATAGTAAAATGTCTCCGGGATTAGATTTGCTGCCCTCACATAGTACAATGTCTCTAGGATTAGGTTTGCTGCCCTCACATAGTAAAAGGTCTCCAGGATTAGATTTGCTGCCCTCACATAGCATGAACAAACTCGGCATCACCACTTTATGCCTCCTTATAGGTACATTGTGCTGATGCGTCCACTGTTGCATGCCCTTATACCAACCTTTTGCTGTTGTTAATGTAAGGGCACATGTAAAATGAAGCGATCACACTGTTACCTTAGAGACATGTCTAACCAGTGTTATTGTTTATCTAATGCCTCCAGTGATAAGATGCAATTAAACTGTGTTACAAATGGCATTCCTGCTGTTTTCCCCAGTATGATAAGTAAGTTGCTCCTTTACACTGTTGAGTGTCCTGGTGTCCCCACGGTCCCATGCCCTTAAACCAATTCTTTAGCTGTTGTTGATTTACTGTATCTGGTAAACAAGCAATGCCACCATTAAAGTAATCCCATATTTGAGGAATCTCATTGTTGATCATAATGCTTCTGGTAACATGAAGCATTGCTGACATTTTAAAATTTCTACTGTCCTTGCGTGATTGCCATGAACATACTTAAGATGCTTCTTTTCATTTCATATATGTTTCGTATATTCTTATTGACTAGCAACTGTTTACTTTCTATCTTTTTATGCAGATAGGGATATCCATTTCACCTTGTTGCTATTGTGACCTTTTGTTGAACTGCACAAAACACTTTTTTGGAATGAGTGTCTTGTGCAGTTCAACTAAAATGTCATGTGGGCAGCATCTCTCAATTTTGGTGGAACTGCACAAAATGGTGATTGGAGTTTCCAAAATCTCTGTCAAGTTCTGCTGGTAATCTCGTGCCAAATTTTATTAGCCTTTGCAAGATGAGCCGTCACTGTCACCACAATGGACTGCACAAAAGGATAAGAAAATTATAGTTGCACCTTACATGAGCCAGACAGCCAACCTTAATGTTCCTCAATTTTAGTGCAACTACTAAAGAAGAACCTTCTAGCTCATGAGAGCAAGTACTTCTGGCTAGCTGAATGATGCAATCTTTGCTTCATTTCAGGTGAACTGCAGAAAAAGGTGCATGAATTGAATCATGGAACTCGAGGCAGGCCTCATCCGAGTGGAGCTGTAGGTTGAGTTCAAGGAGGCCACTATTAAGTCATGCTCTTCTTGTTTGTGCTGTGCAAATAGGAATACTCAACTACAAATGTTGTGACGGTCAAGAGCATTCGCCAAGTTCTTCGATTGTATGACATGGCTAGCCAAGATGGATTTAATCCTGATATTCACTTTATCAAAAGGCTCTAATGGGTTGGTTCTGAATCTTGCAAGCTGAGAATCAATGAGATGTGTAGGCATCTTTGTTGTACTTATTATTTGAATCTTATTTGTTGGTTCTGAATCTTGCAAGCTGGGAATCAATGAGATGTGTAGGCATCTTTGTTGTACTTATTATTTGGATCTTATTTGTTGGTTCTATATCTTGCAAGCTAGGAATCAATGAGATGTGTGGGCATCTTTGTTGTACTTATTATTTGGATCTTATTTGTTGGTTATGAATCTTGCAAGCTGGGAAACATGGCATGATGATGCAAAGGACAACAACCATAACAAACAGTTCAAACTTGGTAGTATTTTCTTTGTGAAAGTGCGACAAATGTGCTGATCGTGTGCGTCCTGAGAATAATAATTCTAATTGTTGTGCATGTTGATCCCGTGGCACTGATAGAACGAGCCAATGCATTGCTTGTTTTAAGTATAAATTTCTATTAAAGCTAATTAAATTTAAGTAAAGTGACCACTAACTCCTGTTATTACAGTACCAATACAGACCCGCTTGTGAACCGACGTGTGGCCGGAGTAGGTTTCTTAATGGAGGCGTTTGAATGCGCCGAGAGTGCATCTTCTGTCGGGCGTGCAACGGACGAGGGAGGGGTAGTAACTGTTGTTGCCTGTACACACTCAGTTTATAGTCGAATCCAGTTCCCCAAGAGCTGAAAAACGAACTGCTGCCGCCGCCTACACACTCGTTCACTTGAAAAGACTCCAATGGCGATCCGAGGGGTGAGCCTGCTGGATATGGACTTCAGCAAGGAATTCCCCTTTGAGTTCATCGTTCAGTCCTATGGCTGCACCAGGTTGAATGTGATGTACACCAATGATCCGGACTCGGTGAAGCTCTACCTCGCCGAGTTCAAGCAGTACCTATAGGACGAGAAAACACAAGGTTGCAGGACTAGACCTTGTGCCCATCCATTTGTCTCCTGACTGAGACCAGCGGATCGGCGTCACCCAGGTATGTGGGGGGGACGTTGTCCTCTGCCTTGGTGCTCAAGCCGTGGTGTCGCCGTCTCTCGTTCCCAACATGGTCAGCAAAACAAGAGGAATTGGGAGACAACTGTTCGTCGAGAGGCTGACAGTCCCGGGCCCACCAGGTCCATGGCCTAGGTTTTGTTGTTTAACATGGGCAGCCCACGACACGTTTCAACATTTTTTGGATCTAGCAGGTATCAAGCGGCCTCTGGGCCTCCCAACCTAGCTTGTCTATAACATCAGCAGCCCTAGTTATGTTTGTTTTTTCAAGACGACGCACAGATCAGTTCTATTTTTCTATAAGAATGCAAAACTGAACCTATATTTATATCTTATTTTGTTACATATATATATATATTAGAAACAACAAAATTTTCCATTAAACCTGTCATTCGTCCAACCATTTTATAGACCTTCCCACTTCCTTTATTTTTCGTTTTCATTAATCCTATATCTGAATTTTCTCCCACTTTCTTTTCGATGTAAACTGAGTTTTCTCCCAGTACTTTTCCCTAGAACCAACTCAACTGTCCCGTGTCTAGCCTAAAAAATAATAATACCCCACGTACTATTAACTCATCAAATTTAAATGATATTTTATTTCGTAAGTTGAAAGTTCTTACAAAATAATAATAATAATAATTGTTTATATATAACTTGGCAAGTTAACTCCTAGTGATTGCGTACATAAGCTTGCAAAGATTTTACTGACCAATGCAGTAATAGATGTGCAATCATGTGTTTATGTTTTTATAACATTTCTCTGTCTAGCCCAACATGATATTTTCACCCAGCCCAGCAAGTCCGCGGATTTCGAGAAAAATGTGAATGGGCTTTATATTCTACCATATATATAAACGGGCTGCATAGATGCTACATCATTGTTTCACCCAGCCCACCAAATGGACTGGCTGACATGTGGGCCAGTAGGTCGAAGCCTAAGAAGGCGTTGGATTTACATCCAACGGATGTCATTCTTCTTCAATCCCCCAGCGCTGCCGGGACCGCCTGCTCCAGCCTCTGGCATCCAGTGGCATTGTTCTGCGCTCCTCAGTGAAACGCTACCCCGCCGACGGCCAGGCCATCCCTCCACTCCGCACCTCATGTTATTCTCTGCCGAGTGTAGGCCCACCCCGCACCCAAACCAGTCAAGTCTCCCACTCCTCTCCATCTGCGACTCCACTGCCGCGTCTTCCCCATCTCCAGGTTGTTCCAGTCCGGGGCCTCACCGTCGTCCACCGCCTCGGTGCGCTCGGTGCGGCATGGTCAACATACGAGAGTCATCGGAAGAGGACTATACGTGGAGAGCCTGACGGCTGGGACCCACGAGGTCCATGGTCGCACGCAAGGAAAGTTCCTCCTTATTACGCACTGTACATGGACTGTACGTGGGAAGGGCTTCTGTATTTCGTGAAAAAATGTTCCCCCCGCTGACAGGTCGGACCCACCAGCTATATCTTCGCACGCAAGGAAGTGCCTCCTTATTACGCACAAAAAATGAATACCCCCTGCTAGCTGGGACCCACCATAGTGGGTGGCTGACTTGTGGGCCTACTAAGTTGACGGGGATGGAGGGCTTTGTCAACTTAGTCAATATGAACGATTCTAGCTCCAGTGACCGTACGATGTCCATCCAACGGCCATAGTGCTTCTTCAACCTCTGGTCTTCTTGCTCCAGCCGCCCAAAGCAGCTCAGGTCGTGCCATGTGCTCCTGCCTCGCGTGGTCGGCTGTGATGCCGCGGCGGCCTCACCGCTCCCTACTACTCCCACCGCTGGCCAGGGCATCCCTCTACTCACCCACACCCCCTATTATTCTGCGGCAACGGCAGCCTCACATCGCAGCCGAACCAGTGAACCCTCGTACTCCTCTCCGCGTGGGCATCAACTGCCGCATCTTCCCCGACTCCGCGTCGTCACCTTCCTAGGCCTCGTCGCCGTCCACCGCCTTGGTGCTCTCGGTGTAGCGTGGTCAATGTGGTCAACGACCGACTTCCATCGGAAGAGTACTGTATGTGGAGAGGCTGACAGCTGGGTCCATGGCCGCAACTGAGTCCACGGCCATAGCCTAGTTTTTTTGTGATTTGCCAAGTAAGTCGCTTTGTCAGGCCTGTTGGGCTGCAAATCTTTCAAGACGAGGAGAGCTTCATTCGGCTGGCCGAGAAAATGGCCTATCAGTAATGAGAAATGGGATGTACATTTTTAAAACACATCAAACCGGCAATTAGTTTCAAATTTCTATTTTTCATTTCGAGATTTTAAATTGTATTGATTTTTATGCATGGACAAATTGTTGGATTTTATATTGATATATATTTATTTTTAAAATCAGAAATTAGTTTGAACGTGACTCGAAATTTCGGGATTAAAAAGAGTTCGGACCGCACCGAAATATGCAAAATTTTGTATAATTTTTTAACCGTGGCCACAATATGGGTTGTAATGCTAACAAAAAGAATATGGGCTCCAAAAAGCCTTAAGAATTAGCAAATGGGTTGTAAATTATTAGAAATAATGGCAGATGGGTTGTATGCTGTTTTCCACAGATTTGAGGCTTTCCTAAAAAAAGTTTGACGCATAAGCAGTGACTATTGGATGTCCATCCAACGGCCGTCGTGCTTCTTCAATCTCTGCTCTTCCTGCTCCAACCGCCCAAACAAGCGCCAGCGGGACTGCCTGCTCCCTCCTCCCCGTGGCCGGATGTGCTGCTGCGCAGGCCTCACCGCCCCACCGTACTCCCATCACTGGCCTATCCATGCCTCTACTCACCCACAGCTGCTGTTATTCTCCAGCGACGGCAAACGAACCAGTAAACCCTCGTACAGTCGTACTCCCCTCCGCATGGAAAGAACTGCCGAGTCTTCCCTGGCTCCGTGTTGTTCCCTTCCTAGGCCTCGCCGTCGTCCACCGCCCTGGTGCTCTCGGCGTGGCCTGGTCAACATGGTCAACGACCGACATGCATCTGAAGTGGACTGTGCATGGAGAGGCTGACAGCTGGGTCCATGACCGCACGCAAGGAAATGCCTCCTTACTATGCGCAAAATAATGATTCCTCCACCTGACATCTGGGACCCACTGAAAGGGCCTCTGTATTTCGCGAAAAAACGTTACTGCCGTTGACAGCTCGGACCCACCAGCTATATCTTCGCAGGCAAGGAAGTGCCTCCTTATTACGCACAAAAAATGAATACTCCCCCTCCTAGCTGGGACCCAGTATAATGGGAGGCTAACTTGTGGGCCTACTAAGTTGACGGGGACGGAGGGCTTTGTCAACTTAGTCAATATGCATGATTATAGCTCCATTGACTTTATGATGTCCATCCAACGGCCGTAGTGCTTCTTCAACCTCTGGTCTTCTTGCTCCAGCCACCCAAACCAGCGCCGGTCGTGCCTCGTGCTCCTGCCTCCCGTGGCCTTCTGCAATGCCGCGGAGGCCTCACCACCTCCTACTACTCCCACCGCTGGCCAGGGCATCCCTTGACTCACCCGCACCCCCTGTTATTCTGCGGCGATGGCAGCCTCACACCGCAGCCGAACCAGTGAACCCTCGTACTCCTCTCCGCATGGCCATCCACTGCCGCGTCCTCCCTGGCTCCACGTTGTCCCCTTCCCAGGCCTCGTTGTCGTCCACCGCCTTGGTGCTCTCAGCGCGGCGTGGTCAATGTGGTCAACGGCCAACTTCCATCGGAAGAGTGTTGTACGTGGAGATGCTGACAGCTGGGTCCACGGCCACAGCAAGGAAGTGCTCCTTATTATGTGCAAAATAAATATTCCTCCACCTGACAGTGGGGACCCACCGGAAGGGCCACAGTATTTCATGAAAAAAACATTTCCCCCTAACTGCTGGGACCCACCAGCTACATCTTCGCACGCAACAAAGTGCGTCCGGGAAATAAAAATGGTTCGCCCCCCTGACTGCTGGGACCCACCAGCTACATCTTCGCACGCAAGGAAGTGCCTGACAGTCGGGACCCACCTAGTCGAAGCGTACGTAGCATTGTCATTCTGGTCGCGAACGTGTACATACATACTGGTTGATGTAGAGGCACGCATGTAGCATGTACATGTACGTACAGCGGCCAGGGTGCAAGAAAGTAAATACAACCACGTAAGTACATACGGGCGGGGTCTCGAATGCCTACTCGCGTGTACGTACGGCCAGGGCTTGTGTACATGGCTGGGTCGGAACGGAGAAACAGTGTTGTCATCGTGTTCACGGGGAGCCAACCGGCTGGGTCGGAACAGAATGCATCATCGTGTTCACCGGGAGGGCTTGGACGGAATAGCCGATGGAAATGAGGCCTGGCGTACTGCAGAACGGAGGAAACGGCCTTGTGTTCGACCGACCACGTTCGCAACGGGATCGTGTTCATCGGGAGGGGTCTGGCATACCGCAAAATGGAGGAAACTAACCTCCTTCGGTCGAAACGAAGGTCCTGTTGATCAGGAGGGGTTTGGCGCACCGCAAAACAAAGGAAACGGACTTGTGTTGGAGCGCTGCGGTCGAAACAGGGGTCCTGTTCATCGGGAGGGGTGTGGCGTACCACAAAACGGGACTCCACGGGATACTGCTCATCTCCACCGTCGACCCCCTCCCGCCTCCATGGGCTACTGTTCATCCACCATCGACCTCCTCCAGCCACCACCTGCGACTGTTCATCCACGTGATCCTGTTCATCCAGCCTCCACCGCGCGCTACTCCACCGGCTACTATTCAACTAGCCCTCTCCACGGGCTCCTGTTCAACCACCCCTCCACGGACTACTGTTCATCCAGCCCTCCACCATCTACTATTCATCCTGCCCTCCACGGGGTGGTCCTGTTCATCCTGCCCTCCACGGGGTCCTGTTCATCCAGCCCCAACCGACTCGATCGATCGGGGTCCTGTTCATCCAGAGGCAACACCACGGGGTCCTGTTCATCCACCCCCACCGAGAACTGTTCATC
>NC_057797.1:424835821-424858282 GCF_018294505.1 Triticum aestivum
CGCAACGCTCACTATTCATCCATAGGCAGCATCGATCGGCTTCAGTTAGCAGCAGTAGCGAAGGAATCGCTCGAACAGGTTCAGTTAACAGCCATCGATCGATCTCCCGGCTTCAGTAACGCGTAGCCTGCAGTGCAATCGCTTGGGTTTATTTAGAGCCCAACGCCTCGATCGGGTTCACTTAGAGCCCAACGCCTCACACCCACGCGCGTGCGTGTACGAGAGAAACATGCATCGCTCGGCCCCGACCACCCACCGTAACCAGGAACACCCCGATATTTTCCTCGCCCTCGCTTCTACCACGGTTTTTTCCGTCATGGACGACCCAAAGAATGTCATGCCGCTGCATCTCCGGCCCACCCAGGACGAAAAGGCCATTTTCTGTCATGATTTTTTGTCATAGAAGTACGACCCAACCACATCTATTATGATACCGGGTTTCGTCACAATTATCATCATAGAAGTGTCATAAGTATAACAAAAAAGATTTTCGTTCGGCCCAAAATGTCATGGATGTGTCTTTTTTTGTAGTGCCCGAGGGGCACCCGAGGGCACGCGGTTGCGGCAAGGCCCGTCGTGAGGTCCAGTAGCGGCTCGGGAAGGGAGCTGATAGAAGAAAGGCGGTACTCCTGATGCCGCCGCATCTAGCAGCTCAGCGACACATTCCAGCAGTGCGTCGCTGCCGCTCTCCATCAGCCGACACCGTAGCAACTCCCGCGCCACCATGAGCACGGCCCGCATGTTCGCCTGCTCCCGCCAAGTATGGGGCACCGTTGCTGCGACATGGCTTGCACTCCTTGCAGCGGCTCACGCTTGTCGTGGAGTGAGGGTGGACGACGCCTGGCCGCGCTGCCCGTGCCCCGCAGCGTTAGGTGGCGCTCATGCCGCCTGGAGCGCAGGGTTGAGGTCTTCATGGGCAGGTGACGCCGCCCGGGCTGGCCAGGCTGCCCAGCGGTCGAAGTCGGCCATTGGGTCGCCGAACATCGGGGCCGCGGAGCGTCGGCGGGTCGATTGGCGGGGAAGAGACTCCGGTGCACCCCTACCTAGCGCGCCAAATGTCGGATCTCGGGTTCTGGCAAACCCTCAAGGTTCGAACACTAGGGTGCGCATGAAGGTTTTCTCCCTATCGATCCACGCCCTAGCTCTCTAAGATCTCACGGACGAACTTCGCGAACTTGCAACACAAACACACAAGATTTATACTGGTTTGGGCCACTGTTGTGGTGTAACACCCTACTCCGGTGTGGTGGTGGATTGCCTCTTGGGCTGATGATGAACAGTACAAGGGGAAGAACAGCCTCCTAAGGTTGAGGTGTTCTTGTGCTTGGTTGGTGTGTGGTTGGGGATGATCTTGATGATCCGTCCTTGATTTGTGATGAGGTCGATCCCCTCTACTGTGGTGGCTAGTTCTACTTATATAGGTCCTGGTCCTCGCCCCAAATATTGAGTGGGAAGGGAGCAAACAATGGCCGATTTGAAAGGGGACAGCCAGTACAGCTTATCCTGACAAAAGCGGTCTTCGCCTGCCAAAGGATCTGGTGGTGATGCCGTTCTGGGCTCCATGGTGACCTCCGTCTTGCCGTCCTTCTGGTCTTGGTCTCGTTGCACCAATATGGAAACCTTTGCTTGATTCCTTGGTACTCCGCGCCTGCGGTTTCCCCCTTGGCACCAAAGAGGAAGCAAGGACACTGTGCGTACTGGCGCCCGCCTGGTCTCGATCGTCATGGCTCATGTCACGAGGACCTCGTGAGGTTTGCCTTGTCTTGATCTCTCCACCCCTCGTGAGCCTGCTTGGCGAGGCCGCTCCTGAGGAGGTCTTGCGTCATCCGCCTCACGAGGCTTGGCCCCTCGCGAGGTTCTTGAATGCCTTGTCGATGAAGATGGGTCGTACAGACCTACCAGCCCAGCCATGCCGCGGGCCGCAGGCAGGCAAGTATGGGGACCCCCATTCCCGGAATGCCGACATCAACAAGTTTTCAAGTGCCAGGAGATGGTGGAACGTGGACTCGACTTCAATCATATAATGATCATGGAGTTCACCAACAACCACAAGCTGGATGACAAGAACATTTGGGTGACCATATTCAAGATTCACGAGAAAATTGAGCGCCTCCAAGCCCAGATCTATGACCTGCAAAACCAAAACTGTGAGTATGAATATAGATTCAAGTGGATGAGTTTGGCTGCAGATTTGAGGATCCCGGAGACTCGATCATCTTTCTATGATGGTGAGCCTATGCCTTGGAAGATGGATGACAAGCCCACATCATCAACAACTCCATCATCACCACCTCCGAGGAAGGAGACATAAGCACATGGGTATGGGCACTCCCCTTGGCAACTGCCAAGCTTGGGGGAGTGCCCCGTTATCATATCACCATCACTTTTATCTTTACCATTTTTCTTAGTTCGATCCTTTTGGTTATATCTTGATCTAGTAGAATAAAGTTCTTGTATGATCTTGTTTTGAGTTTTGCTTTATGATCCTTCTATATAATCGAGTCCGTGAGCTATATATAATAAAGATTAGTGTTGAGTCAAGGGCTTGATTATCTTGCTATGATCTTGAGGGAATAAAATAAAAGATAAATTATAAAAAGAAATAAAGGGGTCATGTGGATCTTATGGAGAGTAATGACTTCACATATAAAGAGTATGCTGAATAAAAGTTGTTGAGAGTTGACAAACATAGTTTTGGTCATCATTGCAATTAATAGGAAGTAATAAAGAAAGATAGGTTTTCACATATAAATGTACTATCTTGGACATCTTTTATGATTGTGAGCACTCATTAAAATATGACATGCTAAAGAGTTCAGGTTGGACAAGGAAGACAACATAATGGGTTATGTTTTCTTACATCTGAAATAAATTATGTTGTCTTGGATCATCCAACATGTTGAGCTTGCCTTTCCCTCTCATGCTGGCCAAATTCCTTGCACCAAGTAGAGATACTACTTGTCCTTCCTAATATCCTTAAACCTAGTTTTGCCATGAGAGTCCACCATATCTACCTATGGATCGAGTAAGATCCTTCAAGTAAGTTGTCATCGTTGCAAGCAATAAAAATTGCTCTCTAAATATGTATGACTTATTAGTGTGGAGAAAATAAGCTTTATACGATCTTGTGATGTCGAAGAAATGAAAGAGATGGACTGCATAATAAAGGTCCCTATCACAAGTGGCAATATAAAGTGACGTTCTTTCGCATTAAGATTTTGTGCATCCAACCATAAAAGCACATGACAACCTCTGCTTCCCTCTGCGAATGGCCTATCTTTTATTATTGTCCTATACTTCATGCAAAGAGTCAAGGTGATCTTCACCTTTCCTTTTTAGATTTTATCCTTTGGAAAGCCCAGTGTGTTGGAAAGATCCGGATATATATAGCTAATTGGATGTGAGTTTTCATGAACTATTATTGTTGACATTACCCTTGAGGTAAAAAGTTGGGCGGCAAAACTATAAGCCCCTATCTTTCTCTGTGTTCGGCTAAAACTTCATACCCAGAAATATTGCGTGACTGTTAGCAATTGTGAAAGACTAAATGATAGTTGAGTATGTGGACTTGCTGAAAAGCTCTTATATTGACTCTTTCCGAGGTTATGATAAATTGCAATTGCTTCAATGACTGAGATTATAGTTTGTTAGTTTTCAATGAAGTTTATGATTCATACTTGAAACTCTGAATGAATTGTTACTTTAGCGTAAGAGATCATATGACAATATATATATATATATATATATATATATGTTGTTCTAAGAATGATCATGATGCCCTCATGTCCGTGTTTTATTTTATCGACACCTCTATCTCTAAACATGTGGACATATTTTTCGATATCGGCTTTCGCTTGACGACAAGCGAGGTCTAAGCTTGGGGGAGTTGATACGTCCATTTTGCATCATGATTTTATATCAATATTTATTGCATTATGGGCTGTTATTACACATTATGTCACAATACTTATGCCTATTCTCTCTTATTTTACAAGGTTTACATAAAGAGGGGGAATGCCGACAGCTGGAATTCTGGGCTGGAAAAGGAGCAAATATTAGAGACCTATTCTGCACATCTCCAAAAGTCTTGAAACTTCACGGGAGCACGTTTCAGAATATATATAAAAATATTGGGCGAAAGAAGTACCAGAGGGGGGCCACCCACCGTCCACGAGGGTGGGGGGGCGCCTGTCTGTGTTATGGGAACGGGGGTCCCCAGACTTGCCTTCCTGCGGCCTGCGGCGTGGCTCAAAAGGGGGCCCAGCGCGGCCCATCTTCACCAACACAAACCCAAGACCCTCGCGAGGGGCCAAGCCTCGCGGGGCGGACGACGCGAAGCTTCCTCAGGTGTGGCCTCGTCAGGCTGGCTCACGAGGAGGCGGAGAGATCAAGGCGGGGTACCTCACGAGGTGCCCGTGACGCAAGCCATGACGACAGGGGGCGCCAGGCGGGTGCCAGCCCACGCAACGTCCTCCCTTCCTCTTTGGTGCAAAGGGGGCAAGCATAGCCACGGAGTACCGAGGCATCAGGCAGAGGTTGCCATTTCGGTGCAACGAGACCAAGACCAGGAGGACTACGAGACGGAGGTCACCGTGGAGCCCAAGACGGCGTCATCACCAGAGCTTTGCGCATGCGAAGACTACTTTTGTCAGGATAGCTGGTACTAGCTGCCCCCCTTCAAATTAGCCCGCCATTGTTGGCTCCCTTCCCGCTCGATATTTGGGAAGAGGACCAGGGCCTCTATAAATAGGACCATCCACCCACATCGAAGGGGTCGAGTTTTTGGAAGGATAGAGAGATACACGAAGAAAGAGGATAGAGAGAGAGAGAGAGAGAGAGGTGACTGAGCTCCTCCCAGCAGTTCATCGCCCCAGCCAAGAACAGACCCTCGCGAGGCTGTTCTTCCTTGTATTGTTCATCATCATCAGCCCAAGAGGCAATCCACCACACCACACACTGGAGTAGGGTATTACACCACAACGGTGGCCCGAACCAGTATAAACCCTGAGTCTCTTGTGTCGTTCTTTCCTTAGTTTAGATCTTAGCAAGGCGGAGGGGTGCAGGTAGGTAGGAGGCGAAATCTCCGCGCGCACCCCAGTGTTCGAACCTCAAGGGTTTGCCGGAACCCGAAATCCGACATTTGGCACGCCAGGTAGGGGTGCGCCGGGATTCGTCTTCCACCACCCCGTTCTCCTCCGACCATCATGCCCATGTCTGACGCTCGTCAGGCCCGCGCCGAGCGCCGGGCCGCGCTCGCTTCCCGCGTCGCCCAGACGGCCCCTGTCAGCGGGCGTCCTCACCGTTCCCCGTCACCTACCATCAACGCCGCCACCGGCCCGGCGGGGGACGAGCGGCAAGCATCATCCCAGCATCTGTCCGTGCGGCAAGGCGGCCGCACCGCAACTCCCTCACTCACCCCAGCTGGTTCTTCGTCCCGCGCGCTCGGCGCGCCCATAGAGCCTCGCAACCTCTCCCCCGCCCGTCGTGCTTCACCAACACCCCCGGTCGTTGCGGCCCTCTTGGGCGGCTCGCAGGCGCCGCCTACAAGTCACCACGTCAAGCCGTTCATCCGCCGGGTCGGCGCCGCTTCCACGCGGCAGGGGGCTCCCCTGGGCCGGGCGGCGCCCGAGACCGGCCTGACCTTAAGTTCGGAGGACCACCCCTCCAACTCGGCCTGCTCGGGTGCGCTCCCCATGCTGTGCACCCCCACCATCTGCCAGGTGGCCGTCACCAGGACCCTCATTGATGGCGGCGCGGGCCTCAGCATGCTCTCGGTCGAGGCCTTCAACCTCCTCTGCATACCCCTGGGACGGCTGCAACCCAACCGGCCCTTCTCAAGCGTTGGGGGCGAGTCGTCCAGCTCCTTGGGACAGATCCGGCTCCCAGTAACCTTCGGCACCTACGACAACTTCCGCACGGAGCTGGTCGACTTTGACATCGCCCCCATCGGCCTCCCCTACAATGCCATCCTCGGCTACCCAGCGCTGGCCCAGTTCATGGCCGCGACGCACCCGGCGTACAACCTCATGAAGGTGCCCGGGAGCAGCGGTGTCCTCACTGTGCACGGGTACACCGGAGACGCGATGCGGGCGCTCAAGCTCGCCTTCAAGATGGCGGCGTCGGCACAGCCCGCCGACTTGGAGACCCCCGGGCCCAAGAGGGCTGCACCCGCCAAGAAGAAACAGTTGTTCACCCAAGAGAAGGCAGAAACCAAGCAGATACCCGTCGATGAGGACGGGTCCACCAACGGCACCTTCACCATAGGCGCCCACCTCGAACCCGAGCAGGAGAAGGCCCTGGTCGGGTTGCTGCGCGCAAACAAGAAGGTATTCACTTGGGAGCCTGGCCAGTTGACAGGGATCCCTAGGGGTGTAATCGAGCATCACCTCAACGTATGCCCCAATGTGCGCCCTGTGAAGCTGTCACATCCCTAGCTTCTGGTGCTGCCTAGTGTTTGCATCATGTTTAAATTTCTGAAAACTTGAACTGGGGAAATTTGGAAGCCTCAAAACCCTAAATAAAAGAAGGGCAAAAACCCTAAAATCTCATTCATTATTCCAAAATGCTCTTCTTAAATGTTTGATAATTTTTGGAAAGGGTTCTGGTCCCAACCAAAATATTGAACATTTTTAAGGACTTAATCTTGGGACTTTGAATTTAAATCATTAGATATTTGAATTTGAATTATATTCATATAATTAGAATATAATTTCAAATACCCCTGAAATATTTTATGAACTTTTGGAAAAGTCCATCTAGCAAAATAAAAATATTCAGAGGAGTTTTTGGCATTGTTTGGATTATTTTAAATTCAAAATAGTGGCAAAAGATTAAATAAAAGAAAACAGAACAGAAATATAAAAAAAGAGCAGAAGCCCACCTGGGCTACCTACCTGCAGCCCACCTAGCGCCCCACCTGGCGCCAGCAACCGGCCCAGCTCCTGTGCTGGCAGCCCACCGGTGCGGCCCAGCCCACCAGGCGCCTCCCCCTGTCGCCTTCCTCCTCGTGCCAGTAGGCAGAGGAGGGACACCGCGACGCCGCCGCGCGCGCCACCTCCACCCTGCTCTGGCCACCTCCTGCTTCGCGCTGGAGGCTCGTCCTCCTCCCTGACCCCGTGCCTGGATGACGCCACGCTGCCCCGACTCCCTCTCGCACTCTCCCTCGCCTCATCCCCTCCTCTGTCTCTCTCTCACACGCACGGCCGTCGCCACCGACGCCGTTCGCCGCGGCCACAGCCACCGCCTCGCCTCTCCGACACGCCCATGGGCTCCGCCTCGTCCCTCTCTTCCTCCTTACCGAGCCGTCCGACGCCGGAAGCCCCTGGACGTCGCAAGCACCGCCGTTCCCCTCGTCGGCCACCGGAGATCGCCGCCGTCAATTCTCCGTCGCAGAAGCTTCCCCGAGCCCATTGAGCTGCTCTGCGAGTCCGCCGTGAGCCCCTCTTCCTTTCCCCTCACCTCTCTCTCTCGCGCATGCCCTGTAGCTGCCGCCCCACGAGCACCCGAGGCCGCCGTCCGCCATGGCCGGTGAGCTTCGTGCTCCCGAGCTCCTCCACCTGCGCTCGTTGCCTCCGAGTGCTCTTGATGACCCCAGTGATCCGTAGAGCCCCTCCAGCGCCTCAGCTCCCTCGTTTGCGAGCAGCGGCGCCGAACCCGACCGCACCCGAACTCCGGTCGCCGCTCACGAGCTCGCCGTCGTCGGTACCGGCCACCACAGGCACGGCCACCACCACCGTTCGATGCGCACCAGCAAGGGCTCTCCAACGAGCCCAAGCACGGCCTCGCCCGTGCCCTGTAGCGCGTTTCCGGTTCGCGCCGCCGTCTCGGGCCTCGCCGACGTCATGTCGCCGATGGGTTTGACCCACTTTGACCACGGCGGGACCCCCCCTGTGTCCATGACATGTGGGGCCGGCCTTTGACTGAATTAGTGTAGGATTTTAATTAGTGCTAATTGCTCTGTTAGTTAATTAGGATTAGTACTAATTGAATTAGTTAAACTAATTACCCCTGCTGACGCTGACAGTGGGCCCCGTGGCTATTAATTTGATTAGTTAGAATTAATTAACTCTATTAGTCACCTGAGTCACTGACCAGTGGGCCCCACTGGTCAGCTTTGACCCGGACCAACCCCTGTTGACCTGCTGACGTCATGTCAACGTCATGCTGACGCAGTAATGTTTTCTGGATTTATTTTAATTCAGGAAATTCAGAAAATAGCAAAAACTTCTAAAAATTATAGTAATTCAACCGTAACTCCAAATTAAATAATTTATATATGAAAAATTATCAGAAAAATTCAAGGAATCCATCTGTACCATTTTCGTGCATGTTAGAACAACTTATAGCTGCTGTTTAGCACAAATCAATTAAATGGCATTTGAATAATCACATATGGAGTTTGAATTTGAATCTTGTATTCAAACCAACTTCATTTAATCTGTTGCTAGTTGCATTAGCTCAAAACACATTCATATTGCCATGTCATGAGCATGCATCATATTGTGCATTGCATTGATTGTATTTCTTCCTTGTTGCCGGTGTCTGTTCCCTCCCGGTAGACGATGTTCCGACGTTGTGATCGTTGACACTGATGAAGACTCAATGTTATCTTCAGAAGTGCCAGGCAAGCAAAACCCCCTTGTTCATTCCGATACAATCCTACTCTCTCGCTCCTGCTCTCTTTTACTGCATTAGGACAACAACGATTCATCTGTTACTTGTTGCGGTAGCTGAACCCCTTTATCCTTTGCATGACCTGTCATTGCCACAGTAAATAGATGAAACCCACTAGCATGAGTAGGAGTTGTTTGAGCCCTGTTGTGCCTACTCATTCATGCTTGTTTGTCATGCCCGCTACTGCTTAGAGTTGAGTCAGGTCTGATTCATCGGGGATGAATCAGAGGTGTGTGAACATGTCCTACTGTGTGTGAGCTAAGTGTGTGAACACGATTTGGTAAAGGTAGCGGTGAGAGGCCATGTAGGAGTACATGGTGGGTTGTCTCATTGCAGCCATCCTCAGGAACTGAGTTCTGTGTTTGTGATCCATGATTCAGCTACTACCACGCATTGGGCCCGAAACCAATGGACCCTCTCGGCTTCTTAATCACCCTTGTCCTCTTTCCAGGAGTTGCAAGTAGTTTCTGGTGTTTGTAGTATGCTGGAGGCCGTGGGCAGCGCTGACCGGAGGGGTGGGCTGTGATGCGGTAGGCAGGAGGCCGGGTAAACCGGGCGCCCGTTTGGTGTCACGGAAGCCTGTTCACATAGTTTGGGGCTGTGAGCGAAACTCCGGCCGGATCTCCTCATGGATGGAACCCGAATAGGCGATAAACCTGGACTAGAGACTTGAGTGTTTAGGCAGGCCGTGGGCGACACCCACGTTGGGCTTCCGCTTGAAGGCTGCCGAGTACATGTCGTGTAAATGGCGGTAAGTGGTGAGAGCGTGTGTGAAGAAGTACACCCCTGCAGGGTTAACATCATCTATTCGAATAGCCGTGTCCGCGGAAAAGGACTTCTGGGTTGCCTGTACAGTTCATAGACAAGTGAAAGTGGATACTCTAAAATACGCAAGATAAGCGTGAGTGCTATGGATGGCGTTCTCGTAGGGAGATGGGAGCGGATCCATAGTGGTGTATTGATATGGTGAACATGTGGACTCGTGTGCGCCACCTCAAAAGAGTTACTTGCAGTCGTAGTTCAGGATAGCCACCGAGTCAAAGCTGGCTTGCTGCAGTTAAACCCCCACCATCCCTTTGTTGATAATGATGCATATGTAGTTAGTTCTGATGTAAGTCTTGCTGGGTACATTTGTACTCACGTTGCTTAATTTATGTTTTTGCAGAGAGACTTCAGTCTCACTAGTAGTTCCACGTGGACTTCGACGTTTAGCTTGTTACCTCAGCTACGATCTTGTGCCCTCGGCAGGATCTGGTAGATAGTCAGGCTTCTCAGCCTTTTTCATTTATAGATGTCTGTACTCAGACATGATAGCTTCCGCTTGTGCTTTGATTTGTATGCTCTGAATGTTGGGTCATGAGACTCATGTTTGTAATATCTCGCTCCTCGGAGCCTAATGAATACTGACTTGTGTCGTAGAGTCATGTTGTGATGCCATGTTGTACTTGCACATATCGAGCATATTGTGTGTATGTTATTGAAATGCTTGGTATGTGTGGGATCTGACTATCTAGTTGCTTATCCTTAGTAGCCCCTCTTACCGGGAAATGTCTCCTAGTGTTTCCACCGAGCCAGGGTAGCTTGCTACTGCTCCGGAACACTTAGGCTGGCCGGGATGTGTCCTTCTTCGTTCCTGTGTCTGTCCCCTCGGGGAAATGTCACACGATGAATACCGGAGTCCTGTTAGCCCGCTACAGCCCGGTTCACCGGAGTCCTGCTAGCCCAGTGGTACAGCCTGGATTCACTCGCTGATGACTGACACGTTCGATGCTGGGTCATGGATGCCTGTCCCTGTAAGTCTGTGCCACTTTGGGTTTATGACTAGCCATGTCAGCCCGGGCTCCTTATCATATGGATGCTAGCGACACTATCATATATGTGTGCCAAAAGGCGCAAATGGTCACGGGCAAAGGTAAGGCGACACCCGCGGGAATACCGTGCGTCAGGCCGCAAAGTGATATGAGGTGTTACATGCTAGATCGATGTGGCATTGAGTCGGGGTCCTGACAGTGTTGGTATCAGAGCTTGACTGCCTGCAGGATTACCAAGCCAAACTGGTCGAAGTTGAGTCTAGAAATTCTTTAGTTATATAAGGGAATTGATTGTGGGATGGAACGTAAGGCTCTTTTTACTCCTTATACCTCATGGCCTTCTGATCTGAGTCATCATCTTCTCTTCTACGGGGATTAAGAACTAGGCTATCTCTTCTTTCCATCAGGATCACGTGTTACTAATCCGTAGACTTATAAGATTGTTGGATTAAGCCTTAGTTCAGTTTCTACCTCTGTATGTTAATTATTGATCTCGAGACCTTGATATTGTGCTTCTGAGTGGTTATGCCACCATTTTTGTGAATGTCTCAAATCTTTTCTGAGCATTTACAGTCGTTATGCTGTCCGAGTCATCCCAGGTTTCCAAAGAGTCTGATGCATTTGCAAAATCCTTTTCCTCTGGTTTCAATGTCTTTTAGGCCAGGTTAATCACACAAATTAGTGAGTTGAGGTACTTTATTGCCTCGACATATATGTTGGAATAAGTATTATGACCCTAGGTGTTTTAGGGAGTCACCTAGTAATCTAGCAACGTTTTGTGTTCCCAGTGTGAAGATTCTGGCCATCATTCTCGAAAGCATCTCGTGATGCTACTTAGTAGTAGGTATTCTATTCCTGGGTTCTTGAACCCGAGATTCACTCTACTTACTTCATGTTGATAGTGTTTGCTAGTTCCTTTAGGTTAATAGTAACCTTGCGATAGTCCTCGAGGTCCGTGGTATTTCCTTCTTCCAAATACCATGAACCATTCAGGCAGAAGTTATTTGAACCAAAAGATCACAATCAGAGTACTCTTGATGAGTTCTCCATTCCACACTGTGACTCTGCCAGTCCTATCTCTCTGCATGGGTTATCTGGAAGAAATGTTGATCTCACTCGACATACAAATCTATGCATCCATAACTCAGAAAATTATATGTTCTTTGAGTTGTCCCCCTTTAGTTGCCTTCTGACCTTCGTCTATCAATTGATAGTCAAGAGTATGTATGCATTCATTCATTGATGCCTATTATTCTTGTGGTCCGTCAAGCCATTTTATCCGGAATGACTAGGAGAAACAAACTCCAGTACCTCTTCCATATCCAGGATTGGGTCAAAGAAGTTGTGCTCCGCAGAACAAATTGCTAATCCAGCTTTTGCTCTGTTCTACCTTGGAGTATTACCATCTTTTATATCGGGATTGTTATAGGAATTGCACACCATCCTATGAACTCTTGGTACAGTGATACTTCTCGCCATCATTACTCCTTCCTCGGTTCCGTGTGGTTATAACCGGAATGTCGACAAGTGAATCGTGATGTGTGAAATCAATACTCCTAGCAACCTTGGTGCTTGGTAGTTAAATGGACAATAACCTCATTCTTAACGTGTTGGTTCTTGAATCATCATTCTAAGATTGATCGTGCTACCTTGTTCATCTTCCTGGTGCACATTTCGATTGATGAGTTAGGATTTTGTTAAGTCCTCGCTCATTTGATTATATCGTCTTGCCCTGAAAAGCAAGATTGTTCTCGAGCTTAGTAACATATCGGTGGTTCGTGATTTTCCGAATATCTTCTCGAAAGTATCACCAGGTTGTCACCTGACTGTTATGTTGTGCTCGTGATCAAGTTGGTTTATCTTGTAAACCACCCCTTTCTCCAAGAATCCGTGTTGCATACCCCTGAGCTAGTTGGTTAAGCTAGACAACAACTTGGAGAGTTGGAAGATAAAAGCTTGCTTAACTTAGTTCGTTCCAAAGGGATATTCTTGTGTAGTGTGTGTTGAAGAAAGATGATATCTTCATCGATTGGTCCCTGTGATCAGTTAATGGACCTATCATCTTGTCCAACCTTTGATTTGGGTGTGGGCTATCCTCAAATCAAGTCAGAACCAACAATGTTCGTAATGTTGTCTTACTCGTGGTTTTTCCTCGAGCATACACCATTATATTCTTTGGTCTGACCAATGCTATCACCGTGTCCACTTAACTATGGAATTTCTTTTAAAAGGAAACCCGGATGAATTGTTGTTGAGCCCATTGACAACATCCTTATCTCCTCCATGATTTGTTGAACATTAAGCTAGTGTTGGAAACTTTTGAAAGCATTTCTTCATGTTAGTTCATGAAGCATATGTTCGGATGTAAGAAGTGACTTCCTCCAGTTCATGTGCATTTGATGCAAGTTGCCGCCGTGGATTCGAGGAAGTCAATGTTGTTTCCTTTGGAATCATCCCAAATCAGTCATGCATACGTGCGAAGTATTCTGTGGTTCGGAGACTTGCAACCTCCATTCTATATGTGTCCCTAGCACACCAAGCCACTGATTGATTTGTTCATGGTTAATAAGTTCTAAGTGCTAGTCCCGAAGGTACCAGACGGATTTGTACAAAACTTCGATATCCTCGCTGATGGTTCCCCCTCCTGAACTCGGTAGTGTTTTATTATAAGACTACCTTGTGGTCATGCTTGTCTTGGACAACATGTTCACATGTTGTAGCAGAACCGGCTCGTGTTTTTGGAGCTTGCTATCGTAGTTCATTCCCCGAGAATCTCGCAACGTCGTCTCATCTATTTGTGTTGCAAACTTTCATTTCTCTTCCAGACTTGATGAGTCTAGAATATCCTGACACCAGCCAGATCTGAATCTCAGGCAGATATGATGGTTGGAACGTTTTCCCAAGAACGATAATAATGGTCTCACTGTAACCGGTAAAGTGGATGTCGCGGCCAACACATCCAGCCGGAAGACCTGTTATTATAATATCTTGATTTGAGGAAGTTGGCCACCTCCCCATAGGGATTTCGTAGGATTTACTCCCTAGTTGCCCCTATGGATTTCTGTGTTCCGAAGTCCGACCTTTTTACTTGATGTTCTAGATACCAAACCATATCTATGAATGGGTTACACTAGCACATCAAGGAGAATATTAGAAGCGGAGTGCTAAATGTCTCTCGGTCGATCATCCAGATTCCGTTCCCTTGTCCTCGCTAAGGTGAAATCTGAGAAAGTGTTATCCTCTTTTGCATCTGCATCGTCCATCGCTATTCATCATGGTAGTATGTTGTGTTGTCAGCACCCTTGACACGGATGTTGATAAAACCTTGATGATTGTGGAAATGCTCAAGTTCTTGAGAGCACGCACAAGTGTTACGTGTTATCATCGGCTCTAACTGGGATTCCTCTCAGTTTCCTCGGCAATGCTATGACCTTTCAAACAGTGAATTCACTCTCTATTGTTGGGTTCTTCCCCAGTTACCAGAATCATTCCCAGAATTTGCATTCTGTTCCCAGCTTGCACCGCCATTGTGCCATTCTACCATGGGTCTCTTCCATTTCCGGTCGTAAGCAAAATCATCCATTACGTTGTCTTCAAACAAGGTAATCCACATCATCCAAGTCCGAGTATGCCATTCTACCGACCCCCTCCAAACGATCGCTCGAGAATTGCCTTAGGCTGGTTTAAAGAGTCTCAATGATCTCTGAATCAAAGGTAATTCTTTTTGCCACTTAAGGGGATAATCTACGAATCACCCTCCTCCAGGATGTTTCGTCGTGGTATCATGGCAACTCAACTCCTCGCTACGTTGACAATCGTTTACCACCTTCTTAGGTGTGGAATTGTTGTCTACCTAGTGAGCCCTCGTCATCTGTCTCACTCCATTTTCTCAGATGTATGCTTCGTGTCTCAGCTCGAGAGATGTGACAATGTCTCATCCCATGAGTTGAGCCTGAGTTGTTCGGTCTTCGAGAAGATAGATTCTTCTAGAGTTTTCCTTCCCTCTTCTCGTCATGTTAGCTGGAGTTCTCAGAGCAAGACATCAAGACAATGATGGTGATCGAATCAATGTTCTTATGAAGGGCAACCTGGATCGTGAAGATTGTACTAGTTTGCGTTTCCCCTTCATCTTACCCTACGCTTGAATCTCGGGACGAGATTCTTGTTTAGTGGGGGCGAGTTGTCACATCCCTAGCTTCTGGTGCTGCCTAGTGTTTGCATCATGTTTAAATTTCTGAAAACTTGAACTGGGGAAATTTGGAAGCCTCAAAACCCTAAATAAAAGAAGGGCAAAAACCCTAAAATCTCATTCATTGTTCCAAAATGCTCTTCTTAAATGTTTGATAATTTTTGGAAAGAGTTCTGGTCCCAACCAAAATATTGAACATTTTTAAGGACTTAATCTTGGGACTTTGAATTTAAATCATTAGATATTTGAATTTGAATTATATTCATATAATTAGAATATAATTTCAAATACCCCTGAAATATTTTGTGAGCTTTTGGCAAAGTCCATCTAGCAAAATAAAAATATTCAGAGGAGTTTTTGGCATTGTTTGGATTATTTTAAATTCAAAACAGTGGCAAAAGATTAAATAAAAGAAAACAGAACAGAAATATAAAAAAAGAGCAGAAGCCCACCTGGGCTACCTACCTGCAGCCCACCTAGCGCCCCACCTGGTGCCAGCAACCGGCCCAGCTCCTGTGCTGGCAGCCCACCGGTGCGGCCCAGCCCACCAGGCGCCTCCCCCTGTCGCCTTCCTCCTCGTGCCAGTAGGCAGAGGAGGGACACCGCGACGCTGCCGCGCGCGCCACCTCCACCCTACTCTGGCCACCTCCTGCTTTGCGCTGGAGGCTCGTCCTCCTCCCTGACCCTGTGCCTGGATGACGCCACGCTGCCCCGACTCCCTCTCGCACTCTCCCTCGCCTCATCCCCTCCTCTGTCTCTCTCTCACACGCACGGCCGTCGCCACCGACGCCGTTCGTCGCGGCCACAGCCACCGCCTCGCCTCTCCGACACGCCCATGGGCTCCGCCTCGTCCCTCTCTTCCTCCTCACCGAGCCGTCTGACGCCGGAAGCCCCTGGACGTCGCAAGCACCGCCGTTCCCCTCGTCGGCCACCGGAGATCGCCGCCGTCAATTCTCCGTCGCAGAAGCTTCCCTGAGCCCATTGAGCTGCTCTGCGAGTCCGCCGTGAGCCCCTCTTCCTTTCCCCTCACCTCTCTCTCGCGCGCATGCCCTGTAGCCGCCGCCCCATGAGCACCCGAGGCCGCCATCCGCCATGGCCGGTGAGCTTCGTGCTCCCGAGCTCCTCCACCTGCGCTCGTTGCCTCCGAGTGCTCCTGATGACCCCAGTGATCCGTAGAGCCCCTCCAGCGCCTCAGCTCCCTCGTTTGCGAGCAGCAGCGCCGAACCCGACCGCACCCGAACTCCGGTCGCCGCTCACGAGCTCGCCGTCGTCGGTACCGGCCACCACAGGCACGGCCACCACCACCGTTCGATGCGCACCAGCAAGGGCTCTCCAACGAGCCCAAGCACGGCCTCGCCCGTGCCCTGTAGCGCGTTTCCGGTTCGCGCCGCCATCTCGGGCCTCGCCGGCGTCATGTCGCCGGTGGGTTTGACCCACTTTGACCACGGCGGGACCCCCCTGTGTCCATGACATGTGGGGCCGGCCTTTGACTGAATTAGTGTAGGATTTTAATTAGTGCTAATTGCTCTGTTAGTTAATTAGGATTAGTACTAATTGAATTAGTTAAACTAATTACCCCTGCTGACGCTGACAGTGGGCCCCGTGGCTATTAATTTGATTAGTTAGAATTAATTAACTCTGTTAGTCACCTGAGTCACTGACCAGTGGGCCCCACTGGTCAGGTTTGACCCGGACCAGCCCCTGTTGACCTGCTGACGTCATGTCAACGTCATGCTGATGCAGTAATGTTTTCTGAATTTATTTTAATTCAGGAAATTCAGAAAATAGCTAAAACTTCTAAAAATTATAGTAATTCAACCGTAACTCCAAATTAAATAATTTATATATGAAAAATTATCAGAAAAATTCAAGGAATCCATCTGTACCATTTTCGTGCATGTTAGAACAACTTATAGCTGCGGTTTAGCACAAATCAATTAAATGGCATTTGAATAATCACATATGGAGTTTGAATTTGAATCTTGTATTCAAACCAACTTCATTTAATCTGTTGCTAGTTGCATTAGCTCAAAACACATTCATATTGCCATGTCATGAGCATGCATCATATTGTGCATTGCATTGATTGTATTTCTTCCTTGTTGCCGGTGTCTGTTCCCTCCCGGTAGACGATGTTCCGACGTTGTGATCGTTGACACTGATGAAGACTCAATGTTATCTTCAGAAGTGCCAGGCAAGCAAAACCCCCTTGTTCATTCCGATACAATCCTACTCTCTCGCTCCTGCTCTCTTTTACTGCATTAGGACAACAACGATTCATCTGTTACTTGTTGCGGTAGCTGAACCCCTTTATCCTTTGCATGACCTGTCATTGCCACAGTAAATAGATGAAACCCACTAGCATGAGTAGGAGTTGTTTGAGCCCTGTTGTGCCTACTCATTCATGCTTGTTTGTCATGCCCGCTACTACTTAGAGTTGAGTCAGGTCTGATTCATCGGGGATGAATCAGAGGTGTGTGAACATGTCCTACTGTGTGTGAGCTAAGTGTGTGAACACGATTTGGTAAAGGTAGCGGTGAGAGGCCATGTAGGAGTACATGGTGGGTTGTCTCATTGCAGCCGTCCTCAGGAACTGAGTTCTGTGTTTGTGATCCATGATTCAGCTACTACCACGCATTGGGCCCGAAACCAATGGACCCTCTCGGCTTCTTAATCACCCTTGTCCTCTGTCCAGGAGTTGCAAGTAGTTTCTGGTGTTTGTAGTATGCTGGAGGCCGTGGGCAGCGCTGACCGGAGGGGTGGGCTGTGATGCGGTAGGCACATGGCCGGGTAAACCGGACGCCCGTTTGGTGTCACGGAACCCTATTCACATCGTTTGGGGCTGTGAGCGAAACTCCGGCCGGATCTCCTCATGGATGGAACCCGAATAGGCGATAAACCTGGACTAGAGACTTGAGTGTTTAGGCAGGCCGTGGGCGACACCCACGTTGGGCTTCCGCTTGAAGGTTGCCGAGTACATGTCGTGTAAACGGCGGTAAGTGGTGAGAGCGTGTGTAAAGAAGTACACCCCTGCAGGGTTAACATCATCTATTCGAATAGCCGTGTCCTTGGAAAAGGACTTCTGGGTTGCCTGTACAGTTCATAGACAAGTGAAAGTGGATACTCTAAAATACGCAAGATAAGCGTGAGTGCTATGGATGGCGTTCTCGTAGGGAGACGGGAGCAGATCCATAGTGGTGTATTGATATGGTGAATATGTGGACTCGTGTGCGCCACCTCAAAAGAGTTACTTACAGTCGTAGTTCAGGATAGCCACCGAGTCAAAGCTGGCTTGCTGCAGTTAAACCCCCACCATCCCTTTGTTGATAATGATGCATATGTAGTTAGTTCTGATGTAAGTCTTGCTGGGTACATTTGTACTCACGTTGCTTAATTTATGTTTTTGCAGAGAGACTTCAGTCTCACTAGTAGTTCCACGTGGACTTCGACGTTTAGCTTGTTACCTCAGCTACGATCTTGTGCCCTCGGTAGGATCTGGTAGATAGTCAGGCTTCTCAGTCTTTTTCATTTATAGATGTCTGTACTCAGACATGATAGCTTCCGCTTGTGCTTTGATTTGTATGCTCTGAATGTTGGGTCATGAGACTCATGTTTGTAATATCTCGCTCCTCGGAGCCTAATGAATACTGACTTGTGTCGTAGAGTCATGTTGTGATGCCATGTTGTACTTGCACATATCGAGCATATTGTGTGTATGTTATTGAAATGCTTGGTATGTGTGGGATCTGACTATCTAGTTGTTTATCCTTAGTAGCCCCTCTTACCGGGAAATGTCTCCTAGTGTTTCCACCGAGCCAGGGTAGCTTGCTACTGCTCCGGAACACTTAGGCTGGCCAGCATGTGTCCTTCTTCGTTCCTGTGTCTGTCCCCTCGGGGAAATGTCACGCGATGAATACCGGAGTCCTGTTAGCCCGCTACAGCCCGGTTCACTGGAGTCCTGCTAGCCCAGTGGTACAGCCTGGATTCACTCGCTGATGACCGACACGTTCGATGCTGGGTCATGGATGCCTGTCCCTGTAAGTCTGTGCCACTTTGGGTTTACGACTAGCCATGTCAGCCCGGGCTCCTTATCATATGGATGCTAGCGATACTATCATATACGTGTGCCAAAAGGCGCAAACGGTCACGGGCAAAGGTAAGGTGACACCCGTGGGAATACCATGCGTGAGGCCGCAAAGTGATATGAGGTGTTACATGCTAGATCGATGTGGCATTGAGTCGGGGTCCTGACAGAAGCAGAAGGCCAGGCGGCAGTCCACAGAAAAGCAGGCCTTCATCATCCAAGAGACCCGCAAATTAGAAGCCGCTGGGGTCATTCGCGAGGTCCGATACCCGGATTGGTTGGCCAACCCTGTCGTTGTGCCAAAGAAGGGAGGGAAGGAGCGCATGTGTGTCGACTTCACCAACCTCAACAAAGCATGCCCGCAAGATCTGTTCCCGCTCCCCCGCATCCACCAGATCGTCGATTCCACTGCGGAATGCAACCTGTTATGCTTCTTGGATGCCTTCTTTGGGTATCACCAGATCAAGATGGCGGTAGAAGACGTCGAGAAGACAGCCTTCCTAACCCCGTGTGGGGTGTACTGCTACACATGCATGCCATTCGGGCTGCATAATGCAGGGACGACCTTCCAGCGACTGATGCACATCACCTTGGGCCCGCAGCTCGGGAGGAATGTTGAAGCTTACGTCGATGACATTGTGGTAAAGTCTCGGGAGGCCAGGACCTTGATACAAGACTTCGAGGAAACCTTTGCGAGCCTCAAAGCAGTGAACCTACGGCTCAACCCAGAGATGTGTGTGTTCGGAGTCCCTCGGGCAAGCTCTTGGGTTTCCTCGTGTCCCACCGAGGCATCGAGGCTAACCCGGAGAAGGTCAAGGCGGTGGAAGAGATGAGCCCGCCAAAGACCCTCAGAGAAATGCAGAGGCTCACGGGGCGCGTGACCACGCTAGGGCGCTTCATCTCAAAGTTGGGGGAATGAGCACTGCCCTTCTTCCAGCTAATGAAGAAAAAGGGGCCCTTCGAGTGGACTGAAGAGGCCGACAAGGCGTTCCAGGATCTCAAGAGATACCTGACCAGCCCACAGGTCATGGTGGCTCCACGCCCTCAAGAGCCCCTGGTGCTTTACCTCGCCGCCACTCCCTACTCCGCCAGCGCAGCCTTAGTGGCAGTCAGAGAGCAGCGCCGAATCAAAACCGCGGCAGCAGCCCGGGACAAGGCAGAACAGGGACAAGGAAGGCCTACAGAAACCGCCATCGTGGCTGAGGAGGATCAGCCGCCGCAGAGGGGCGCACCAGAGGCGGAAGAGTCCCCTCTTCCAGATGGCCAGCCTCAGGAGGCCTATTTGCCTCAAGAGGCACCACGGTCTCCGAAGGGAGCCACCAGCACTGACGCACTCCACCTCGTTGAGCACCCAGTGTTCTTCGTCAGCATGGTGCTGCGGGATGCAAGGGCATGGTACCCCATGCCTCAGAAACTCCTCCTCGCGCTACTGATGGCCTCGCGCAAGCTGCGGCACTATTTTCAGGGTCACCCCATCAAGGTCGTCTCGTCGTACCCCCTAGAGAGAGTACTCAGGAGCCCTAATTCAGCTGGAAGGGTCGCTGAGTGGAACATAGAACTGCAAGCGTTTCAGCTCGAATTCAGCACCACCAGAGTCATCAAGGGAGCAGCGTTGGCGGATTTTGTGGCAGAATGGACGGAGGCGCCAAGCCTCAAGCCCGACGAGGATCGGTCCCTGTCCCCGGGAAGCGAGGCACCAGAAGGCTGGGTCATGTACTTCGATGGGGCATTCTCCAGGTATGGCGCTGGGGCTGCAGCGGTGCTTATATTGCCCGCTCAGGACAAGCTCTATTATGCCGTGCAGCTCTGTTTCCAGCAAGGTGAAAAGGTCTCCAACAACATAGCAGAGTATGAAGGTTTAATAGCGGGCTTGAAGGCCGCGGTTGCCCTGGGGGTGAAGCGCCTCACCATCAAGGGAGATTCGCAGCTCCTTGTCAATTTCTCCAATAAGGTGTATGAGCCGAAGGATCAGCACATGGAAGCCTACCTAGCGGAGGTCCGCAAGATGGAGAAGCAGTTCTGGGGGTTGGAGTTGCAGCATGCGCCCTGTGGCACCAATCAGGAGGCCGACAACATCGCCAAACGGGCGTCCAGGCGGTTACCTCAGGAGCCTGGCATTTTCGAGGAGCGGCTCTTCAAGCCATCAGCCCTGCCGTCATTATCGAACACGGCTCGGCCCCGGGAGGAGCTCCCCCAGCCACCTGCCTCAGGGGCTCCGGCCTGTGGCCCGGCCTCAGGAGCGCGTCTGCTCCTGACGATGGAACCTCAGGAGGGATGTTGGATCACGGAGCTCCGGAGTTACCTAACGCAAGGGACCCTGCCGGAGAAGGAGGAGGAAGCGGAGCGAGTGGCACGCCAGGCCACGGCATACTGCATCAAGGATGGAGAGCTCTACCGGAAGCGGCCAAACGATGTATCCCCGTGCTGCATCTCCAGGGAGCAGGGGAAGGAACTGCTGGAAGATATACACGGCGGAGATTGTGGACATCATTCATCATCACGGACCCTCGTCGGCAAGGCATTCCGTAGTGGGTTTTATTGGCCCACCACGCTCAACGACGCCGTCGAACTAGTGAAAGCTTGTGAGGCCTTCCAGTTCCACACCAAGCAGATCCATCAGCCAGCAGGAGGCTTGCAGACTATACCCCTTTCGTGGCCATTCGCAGTTTGGGGGCTAGATATCTTGGGCCCGTTTCCTCGGGCGCCTGGGGGCTACTGCTACCTCTACATCGTCGTAGACAAGTTCACCAAGTGGGCTGAAGTAGAGGCTGTCCGCACCATTCCCGCGGGTTCCGCGGTCAACTTCATCAAGGGCATCTTGAGCCGATTCGGGGTGCCGAATCACATCATCACGGACAACGGTTCGCAGTTGACCAGTAACCTCTTCAAAACATACTGTGCTAACCTTGGAACGCAGATATGCTACGCTTCGGTCGCGCACCCCCGAAGCAACGGCCAGGCCGAGCGAGCCAACGCGGAGGTCCTGAGGGGCCTCAAGACCACGACGTTCAAGAAGAAGCTGGAGGCCTGCGGCAGAGGTTGGTACGACGAGCTTCAGTCCGTGTTGTGGTCCATCCGCACAACCGCGACCAAGCCGACTGGGGAGACCCCGTTCTTCCTGGTCTACGGAGCCGAAGCGGTCCTCCCTCACGAGGTTAGACGTTGCTCCGTGCGGGTCTTGGCGTTTGACGAGGCGCAGCAGGACACCATGCGGGGGATGGACCTCGTGCTGGGGGAGGAACATCGCCGAGAAGCCGCGCTACGAGCGACGAGGTACCAACAAGCACTGCGGCGATATCACTGCCGCAACATCCGCCCCAGAACTCTCGAGGTAGGAGACCTCGTGCTCAGGCGGGTTCTCTCTAGGGAGGGGCTGCAGAAGCTCTCTCCCATGTGGGAGGGCCCGTTCAAAGTTGTTCATGTTCCAGGCCCGGCTCCGCGCGCTTGGAGACTCAGGAGGGGGTGCCAGTCCAGAATGCATGGAACATCCAGCACCTCCGGAGGTTCTACCCTTAAAAAGGCCCAGAGCCTGTGAAGAAGGCGAACGCCTGTGAAGCTATCGCATTTTGGAAAAGGCCCAGAGCCTGTGAAGAAGGCGAATGCCTGTGAAGCTATCACGTTTTGGAAAAGGCCCAGAGCCTGTGAAGAAGGCCAACGCCTGTGAAGCTATCGCGTTTTGGAAAAGGCCCGGAGCCTGTGAAGCT
>NC_057797.1:424858577-424868169 GCF_018294505.1 Triticum aestivum
GAAAAGGCCCGGAGCCTGTGATGAAGGCGAATGCCTGTGAAGCTATCGCGTTTTGGAAAAGGCCCGGAGCCTGTGAAGAAGGCCAACGCCTGTGAAGCTCGCCGCCCGTGACACTCTCACGTAATAATGAGTTGGGGATATACACGCCCCGGAGTCTCAGGAGCGCCGGCCTCAGGCCCTGGGGCTCCCTCCCACGCACAGTGGCAGCACTTAGCTCCGCGCTGGTGAGAAGACGTCGAAGACTAGATTAGGTGCCGGACGCGGCTTTTCATTTGCTTTCCGCGGTTGGCTTGTTCCTTCTCGTTCGAAATTTTATTGAAGTTGTTGCCGTCTTTGGCTTGTGGTTCTTCGACTTTTCGCTCTCCTACCTCGATTTCTCTTGTGCAAGGCCTCGCGAGGGGGGCAGCCGAGCACCCTCGCAAGTGTTCCTACCCTGGTCATTCAAAGGGTTCGCGACCTGGGCCCATCACAGGAGCACCCCTCCAGTCCATGCCCCACGGGCACCGCGACACAAACAAAGGGCCTGGGTCGGTCGCCCCCCACGGCCGGGGCCGGGAATTATCCACGCGCGGGCACGTAGCCGGAAGGTACAATAACGAAAGCAAAACGATGATTAACAGCAATAACCCAAACACGCCCCCACGGGGCTCCATGCTACTATCTTTGTTATGCAGGAAAAAGGAAAAGAAAGGACAAATCTGGTGCAGCTCGCCTCACACCTACCCACAGGGAAGGTCCGAGCTGCCTCCGAGGCTCAGGCGGACTCCCTCTCGCGCTTCACCAGGGCGCGATGGCGGGCGGACACGTTGCCACCTCCCAAGCAGATACGACGGCATGGAGGCTGACCGCGGCCACCGCTAGAAGAGTCGCCGCCTGAAGAAGGGCCGGAGAAGCTTGAGGAACACCGAGTGCCGCTAGCCGCGCGAGCGCTGCCCTCTCCATCATCGCTGGAGCTGGGTTCCCAGCCGCGGTCATCACCCTCGGGGCAACACCCTGCGCGGCGACCATCTTCCCCAAACACCCTCACGTAGAGGGAGGCATCGCCGTCGAACTTGAAGTGTAGGGTGCACCGACGGCTCAGGCCACACGCGCGGGCAAACGTCTGCCAACCGCGGGCTAGGGACAGGCTCCCGGCCGCGGAGACCTCCAGTGAGACCCATGAGGCCCGGCTGCAGCAGCCGTCGGCCTGGAGCCAGAGGCTGCACGGGGCGCCGGCCGGGAGCTCGCCAAGGAGGAAGCGAGGAAGTGGAAGCCGGGTGCTAGTCGGCTCCGCCGACCACACGACGAACTTCGGCAACACTTCAGCAGCGCGAGAGCGCGGCCTAGGGGGACGCGCAGCCGGAGCGCGCCCCCCGGCCGCAGCAATCCGCCCATCGCTGTACTGAAGATCGCCTCCGCGGCCGCGGGGAGCCACCATGGTGGCCACGGGATGTTTGCGAGGGCGCCCTCGGCCGCGCTTGGGCGGGGAAGAGGCGGACTCAACCTGGTGAGCCTTCCCCTTCTCTGTGGCCGAGAACCTCCTTGACGGGGCCATGAAGAAAGGGAGAAGCAAGGAGGGATGAGCTGGAAGGGCGCACGCCGGTCCGTACTTATAACTGGCGATGGCCAACCAACGGCCCCCACGACCGCAGGTAATTATGACCCGCTTTGCATGCAGGGACTTGTCCAATCCGTGCAGTTACCGAGGCGCCATGGGGAAGTGGAGACGCCCATGTCCAATCAACCGCCACGCGGCGCCCAAGGCCGCAGGCTGTTAGGGCCCGCGGCGCTTCGCTCTTGCCCTTCCGCCTCCCTGCACGGCCAAGTCCGGGTGCGCCTTGGGCCCGGGGGCTACTGTCGGCGTTCTGGGAACGGGGGTCCCTAGACTTGCCTGCCTGCGGCCTGCGGCGTGCCTCAAAAGGGGGCCCAGCGCGGCCCATCTTCACCAACACAAACCCAAGACCCTCGCGAGGGGCCAAGCCTCGTGGGGCGGATGACGCGGAGCTTCCTCAGGCGCGGCCTCGTCAGGCTAGCTCACAAGAAGGCGGAGAGATCAAGGCGGGGTACCTCACGAGGTGCCCGTGACGCAAGCCATGACGACAGGGGGCGCCAGGCGGGTGCCAGCCCGCGCAGCGTCCTCCCTTCCTCTTTGGTGCAAAAGGGGCAAGCGCAGCCGCGGAGTACCGAGGCATCAGGCAAAGGTTGCCATTTTGGTGCAACGAGACCAAGACCAGGAGGACTACGAGACGGAGGTCACCGTGGAGCCCAAGACGGCGTCATCACCAGAGCTTTGCGTAGGCGAAGACTACTTTTGTCAGGATAGCTAGTACTAGCTGTCCCCCTTCAGATTAGCCCGCCATTGTTGGCTCCCTTCCCGCTCGATATTTGGGAAGAGGACCAGGGCCTCTATAAATAGGACCAACCACCCACATCAAAGGGGTCGAGTTTTTGGAAGGATTGAGAGATACACGAAGAGACAGGACAGACAGAGAGAGAGAGAGAGAGAGAAAGGTGACTGAGCTCCTCCTAGCAGTTCATCGCCCCAGCCAAGAACAGACCCTCGCGAGGTTGTTCTTCCTTGTATTGTTCATCATCATCAGCCCAAGAGGCAATCCACCACACCACACACTGGAGTAGGGTATTACACCACAACGGTGGCCTGAACTAGTATAAACCCTGAGTCTCTTGTGTCGTTCTTTCCTTAGTTTAGATCTTAGCAAGGCGGAGGGGTGCAGGTAGGTAGGAGGCAAAATCTCCGCGCGCACCCCAGTGTTCGAACCTCAAGGGTCTGCCAAAACCCGAAATCCGACAGCGCCCTACCCCCTAGGCGTGCCCCTGCCTCGTGGGCCCCCTGGTGGCCCTCTTATGCCCATCTTTGGCTATATGGAGTCTTTCATCGAGGAAAAAATCATAAGCAAGATCACAGGACGAAACTCCGCTGCCACGAGGTGGAACCTTGGCGGAACCAATCTAGGGCTCCGGCGGAGCTGTACTGCCGGGGAAACTTCCCTCCGGGAGGGGGAAATCATCACCATCGTCATCACCAACGATCCTCTCATTGGGAGGGGGTCAATCTCCATCAACTTCTTCAGCAGCACCATCTCATCTCAAACCTTAGTTCATCTCTTGTATCCAATCTTTGTCTCAAAACCTTAGATTGGTACATGTGGGTTTCTAGTAGTGTTGATTACTCTTTGTAGTTGATGCTAGTTGGTTTACTTGGTGGAAGATCATATGTTCAGATCCATTATGCATATTAATACCCCTATGATTATGAACATGAATATGATTTCTGAGTAGTTACGTTTGTTCCTGAGGACATGGGAGAAGTCTTGCTATAAGTAGTCATGTGAATTTGGTATTCGTTCGATATTTTGATGAGATGTATGTTGTCTTTCCTCTAGTGGTGTCATGTGAACGTCGACTACATGACACTTCACAATTTTTTGGGCCTAGAGGGAGGCATTGGGAAGTAATAAGTAGATGATGGGTTGCTAGAGTGACAGAAGCTTAAACCCTAGTTTATGAGTTGCTTCGTAAGGCGCTGATTTGGATCCATATGTTTCATGCTATGGTTAGGTTTACCTTAATACTTCTGTTGTAGTTGCAGATGCTTGCAATAGGGGTGAATCATAAGTGGGATGCTTGTCCAAGGAAGGACAGTACCCAAACACCGGTCCACCCACATATCAAATTATCAAAGTACCGAATGTGAATCATATGAACGTGATGAAAACTAGCTTGACGATAATTCCCATGTGTCCTTGGGAGCGCTTTCCTTTATATAAGAGTTTGTCCAGGCTTGTCCTTTGCTACAAAAAGGATTGGGCCATCTTGCTGCAGATTATTTACTTTCATTACTTGTTACCCGTTACAAATTATTTTATCACAAAACTATTTGTTACCGATAATTTCAGTGCTTGCAGAGAATACCTTACTGACAATTGCTTATCATTTCCTTCTGCTCCTCGTTGGGTTCAACACACTTACTTATCAAAATAACTATGATAGATCCCCTACACATGTGGGTCGTCAGTGGGTCGATGAGCTTCCCGCTATTCCACCCCTCGCGAGGCGTTGGCATCCCCGTCGGCAGCACCCGCCGAGGATAGGGACTCTTGGTATCCATGAGGACCCACTTGTTCTGGAAGCCCTCCACCTTCTTCCTGGCTCTTGAAACTGTGTTGCTTCCATTGGCCGCGACGAAGTTGGCGCACCCCGAGCATTGGCCCTCCTTGTTCCGGAGGTAGAAGAAAAGGCGAAGCAGTGCCACGGATGGCATCACCTCCATGAATGCTTCGAAGTAAAAGGCAAAGATCGACAGGAGGAGGAAGGAGTTGGGATGAAGATGGGGGGCGTGGAGCTTGTAATGGCGGAGGACCGCATAGAAAAATTCAAAGAAAGGGGGGACCAGCCCCGCGAAGACACTATGCATGAAGAAGGGGTAGAAGGTGCTACTCGAGGTCTCCAGTTCGGCGGAGCCGGCCCGAAGCGCGGTCTCTCCCCCTCATTGCTGTTGCCCACCGTCATCAGGAGCACAGCGGCGAGGTTCTTGTCCGAGACTGTCGGCGCGCTTAGAGCAGGATCGAACCAGGAGTTCGAACGCACAGCCTTAGCCATGTCAACGGCCATCGGCTGCAACCTCGGGGAGAAGTTTCGACGGGTCTGGAGTCTCTTTGGGCAAGAAGGAAAAGGGGATATGGATCAAGAAGAAGGAAGAGCCATGAAAGCCTTGTGGTGGGAGCTTGCCCTTTTTGTCAGGCAAGGACGGTTGCCGAGGCAGCGTGGGAAGCAGAGGTGCCCACGTCCCATGAATGACCATGCGTCGACCAAGGCCGCAGGCGGTTGGGGCCCGCAGCGCTTCGCACTTGCCCTTTGGCTTCGCCTCGAAGCCAAGTTTGAGCGCGCCTTGGGCCCGGGGGCTACTGACAGTGTTCTGGGACCGGGGGTGTCCAGACTTGCCTGCATGCGGCCCCTGGCGTGGCTCCATCAGCAACCCTGTATGGCTCCGTTTGGCAGCAACAACACAAGACCCTCGCGAGGCCAATGACACCAAGACCTCCCTGGGGGGGATAACCCACAAGTATGGGGGATCGCAACAGTTTTCAAAGGTAGAGTATTCAACCCAAATTTATTGATTCGACACAAGGGGAGCCAAAGAATATTCTCAAGTATTAGCAGCTGAGTTGTCAATTCAACAACACCTGGAAACTAAATATCTGCAGCAAAGTATTTAGTAGCAAAGTAATATGATAGTAGTGGTAACGGTAGCAAAATATAACGGTAGAAAAAGTAGTGTTTTTGGTATTTTGTAGTGATCGTAACAATAGCAACGGAAAAGTAAATAAGGAAAGAACAATATATGGAAAGCTCGTAGGCAATGGATCGGTGATAGAGAATTGTGCTGGATGTGGTTCATCATTTAACAGTCATAACCTAGGGTGACACAGAACTAGCTCCAATTCATCAATGTAATGTAGGCATGTATTCCGAATATAGTCATACGTGCTTATGGAAAGAACTTGCATGACATCTTTTGTCCTACCGTCCCATGGCAGCGGCGTCCTAGTGGAAACTAGGGGATATTAAGGCCTCCTTTTAATAGAGTACCAGACCAAAGCATTAACACATAGTGAATACATGAACTCCTCAAACTACGGTCATCACCAGGAGTGGTCCCAATTATTGTCACTTCGGGGTTGCCGGATCATCACACATAGTAGGTGACTATAGACTTGCAAGATAGGATCAAGAACTCACATATATTCATGAAAACATAATAGGTTCAGATCTGAAATCATGGCACTCGGGCCCTAGTGACAAGCATTAAGCATAGCAAAGTCATAGCAACATCAATCTCAGACCATAGTGGATACTAGGGATCAAACCCTAACAAAACTAACTCGATTACATGATAAATCTCATCCAACCCATCACCGTCCAGCAAGCCTACGATGGAATTACTCATGCATGGCGGTGACGATCATGAAATTGGTGATGGAGGATGGTTGATGATGGCGATGGCGACGGATTCCCCTCTCCGGAGCCCCGAACGGACTCCAGATCAGCCCTCCTAAGAGGTTTTAGGGCTTGGCGGCGGCTCCGTATCGTAAAACACGATGAATCCTTCTCCTTGAGTTTTTTCTCCCCGAAAGTGAATATATAGAGTTGGAGTTGAGGTTGGAGGAGCTCCAGGGGGGCCATGAGGTAGGGGCGCGCGCCCAGGGGGCAGGCGCGCCCCCCACCCTCGTGGCTAGGGTGTGGCCCCCCTGGCCTTGATCTTTTGCCAGTATTTTTTATTATTTCCAAAAAGACGCTCCGTGGAGTTTCAGGTCATTCCGAGAACTTTTGTTTCTACACATAAATAACACCATTGCAATTCTGCTGAAAACAGCGCCAGTCCGTGTTAGTTCCATTCAAATCATGCAAGTTAGAGTCCAAAACAAGGGCAAAAGTGTTTGGAAAATTAGATACGACGGAGACGTATCAACTCCCCCAAGCTTAAACCTTTGCTTGTCCTCAAGCAATTTAGTTGACAAACTGAAAGTGATAAAGAAAACTTTTACAAACTCTGTTTTCTCTTGTTGTTGTAAATATGTAAGCCAGCATTCAAGTTTTCAGCAATGATTATAGACTAACCATATTCACAATAACACATAGGTGTCATGTTTACTCATATCAATGGCATAATTAACTGGCGAGCAATAATAATAAATCTCGGATGACAACACTTTTTCAAAACAATCATAATATGATATAACAAGATGGTATCTCGCTAGCCCATTCTGAGACCGCAAAACATAAATGCAGAGCACCTTTAAAGATCAAGGACTGACTAGACATTGTAATTTATGGTAAAAGAGATCCAGTCAAGTCATACTCAATGTAAACTAACAGTAATGAATGCAAATGACAGTGGTGCTCTCCAACTGGTGCTTTTTAATAAGAGGATGATGACTCAACATGAAAGTAAATAGATAGGCCCTTCGCAGAGGGAAGCAGGGATTTGTAGAGGTGCCAGAGCTCGGTTTTGAAATAGAGATGAATAATATTTTGAGAGGTATACTTTCATTGTCAACATAAAAACCAACAGATGGCGATATCTTCCATGCTACACACATTATAGGCGGTTCCCAAATAGAATGGCAAAGTTTATACCCCCCCTCCACCAACAAGCATCAATCCATGGCTTGCTCGAAACAACGAGTGCCTCCAACTAACAAGAGTCCCAAGGGGAGTTTTGTTTGCAATCATTTTGATTTCATTTGCATAAAGCATGGGACTGGGCATCCCGATGACCAACCATTTTCTTGTGAGTGAGGAGCGGAGTCCACTCCTCTTGAGAATAACCCGCCTAACATGGAAGATATGGACAACCCTAGTTGATACATGAGCTATTCGAGCATACAAAACAAAATGTTTATTTGAAGGTTTAGAGTTTGGCACATACAAATTTACTTGGAACGGCAGGTAGATACCGTATATAGGTAGGTATGGTGGACTCATATGGAATAACTTTGGGGTTTATGGGATTGGATGCACAAGCAGTATTCCCGCTTAGTACAGGTGAAGGCTAGAAAAAGACTGGGAAGCGACCAGCTAGAGAGCTAGAACAGTCATGAAATGCATTAAAATTAATCAACACCGAATGCAAGCATGAGTAGGATATAATGCACCATGAACATAAATATCGTAGAGGCTATGTTGATTTTGTTTCAACTACATGCGTGAACATGTGCCAAGTCATCCTGATCGGCAACATCGTCGACACCCTGTACCCTTCTCTTACCATGCATCGCTAAATGGCCGTTCTTATGCAAGGGGTCTTCCACAAAGAAAATCTGGGTACCATCGCTGGCAAGAATGAATGGGTGCGCGGGATATGCCATCGTTGTCCTGTTAGCACAGGTCTTCCTGTACTCATCAATCCTTACCTGACCAAGAGGGATCTATGCGCACCTGAATAATGCCACCTTAACTTTCACATAGTCAAGCTCCCAAATCTGTTTGATGGTTCCATAGTATACCCTTTTATCAGCTTCATTTACAGTCATGCATTCTATTTGAACAGAGTTGTTCTGATACGAGGTCTTCTTATCACGTTCCTCAGTGTAGAACGTGTATCCATTTATGTCATATGCTTGGTACATCAACACCATAGGTGATGGCTTTTGTGCCAACCACATAGCAATGTCATCGATGGATCCTTGTGCCAAACGATTCTTCAGCCATTCGGCATACTTCTTAGTGTGCTCCCTCATCTCCACTCCTGATGAAGGCACCATTGGTAGGAAGCTTTGGCATATCTCTACCAAGTGTTCTTCGGCATAAGCAAGGAGAACTGGGCTATTAAGCAGTACCATCAAATGGGCTTTCTCTGCCAATTTTCCAGGTGCAACCATTTGTGTGCCAGCAAGGACCGGCTTACCTTTCAGCCTTCCCTCGTGGTGAGAGAGGGGTAAACCTATAGGTCTTTGTTTCATGTATTCGATGCAGAACTCAACCACCTCCTCCACAGTATAACCTTGTATGATGCTTGCCTCGGGATGGTTTCGGTTCTGACAAAGGACTTCAGTATTCCCATGAACCACTCAAAGGGATACATGTTGCGAAGAAACACAGGACCACAATACTTTATCTCGTCGACAAGGTGCATAGTGAGATGGACCATGACATCAAAGAATGACGGTGGGAAAAACATCTCTAGGTTGGACAATATTCTTGCAATATCATCTTGCATATTATCAAACTCTTCAGGATCTACAACTTTCTGCCATAGTTTGTTGAAGAAATCACAAAGGTCAATGAGTGTGTTTCTTATATCTTTGTCCATCAGATTCCTGATGGCCACCGGGAGGATTTGTGTCAACATTACGTGGCAATCATGTGACTTCATGTGTCCCAACTTCATTTTACGTGAGCTCACATCCATGAGACTTTTGATGTTTGCGCAGTAGGAAGAGGGTGTCTTAACTGACAACAAATAGGTGAAGAATTGTGTTGCTTCTTTTGTACTGAAATTGTAACTCTGGCGAGCTTTGATGAATTTGTCATCATGTTCTGCTTCACTCTTGCATCGTGATTGATCAGCAAGCATATAGAGCCATGAACCGTCACCATCCTTTCTTTTACCTTTAATCTTGAGCAGAGTACCAAGGATGCTTTTACATATGTTCTTCTCTACGTGCATGACATTGATGCAGTGACGTACACGTAGAATCTCCCAGGAAGGTAATTTCCAGAACACCGTTTTCTTCTTAAACACTTGATCCTTGGGTGTTAGTTTCACCGTCAAAGGGTGGTTCTTGCCAAGCACAATATATATATATAGTGCCATTAGTAGTTCCGACCATTAGCTTATCTCCACAGTTTGCCCATTTCCCCCAAATCCCTACATAGCCTCCAAATTCCCTCGCGTGGTGCTGACATTGGGGAAATGCGGACGAGTGGTGCTGATGATTTCGGTGCGGCTGCTCCTGCTCGTATCGCCACCACGACAGCGGTCGCCGCCGAGCACTTGCCTAAGGGCATCATAAGGCAGGTGTACTACGGATCCAAATCCTCCTGTCAGGTTCCAATCTATCCCGATCTTTTTTAGAATGTCCAAAGTATA
>NC_057797.1:424868516-424889847 GCF_018294505.1 Triticum aestivum
ATCCGGAGCTTGACTCCAGACTCCTGCAACACGAGTTTGACTCCGAGTTTTGCGCCACCGACAAGTACCAAAAGCTGAGTTGTGTGCATGGGCACACTCCCGCTCGACGTGTATGCACGTAGGGATTCGACATTGGCAGGCAGTTTTGTCAGTTGCCCCTTAGAGGTTAGTGCTAATTAAGTTCATCATTTTACTTCAGTTAATGTCACCGCTCATCCAGAATACTATTTAACATTGGCAGGGATATTAGGCTTGTGCCTTTGTTAACTGGTTGGATGAAGAATGGCGTGGTAGGGCTTGGAGTGTTATCACCAAGCTCGCAGAAGATAACATAAAGATGAAGAAGAAACTGGTTGATCTGGAATGTACAATCAGTATGATGAAGCAAGAAAGAATCAATCATAGGCAACAGATGAAAGCAAGAGACAAGAAGGAACTAGCATGTGTAGTTGTGGTTGCCACATTAGCCATGTTCTATGCGCTATTTGCAGTGATGATTAGGGGTTTTGTTTGACAGTATTGCTAACGCACATCTAGATGTGCTCTAAGTAATGCACATCTAGGTCCTATGCCATTGATGTTACGCGAAGATTCGTGCCAATATTTTTCTTTGCCTTTTTTCTTTTCCTTTCTAGTTTGATTATTACTGGCTTTATCAATAAGAAGAGCTCATTGTATTGCTTGCCAACTATCCTACTCCGTTCATATCGGTACCGGTGCATAATCCCAAAACTCGTTCCTTGTTTTTGTCCTAAAAAAGGAAACCAACCAAATAGCCAATAGGAGTCCTGCGCAACCCCGAGAATTTGGAGCGACCGGGTACAAATAATTGTGGTTGATTATATCAGTGGTTAGATAATACGTCAACCCCTACTTCAATCCCCGCTTCAATTGGCAGTTCCTCATCTCTGCATACCCCGCTTAAGTGTCCACCATCTTCATTGTCCCCGGTAGGCCACGCTACACACTGGCACACACTCTGCAGCCCTGTCGAGCGATAGCAAGGATGACAATTCAGCCAGCAGTCTGGCGCCCGATGATAGGTCAACATCGGAATCATCCAGCTCGTCTTCCATGAGTCTGGCGTCGAGCCCAGACCTCGATTATATCCGGTTCATGGAAGAGACACCGCCTCCGGAGTCGTGAAACGACAACCAGATAGATGAGGAGTCGTCGGAGGACGAAGAAGAGGACGACGATGATGATGAGGAGGAATGGTCGAACGAGGAGGAGGAGGACGACGACAGCAATGACGATGACGACAATGGTGTTGACACCTGATTTTGGCAAGATACAGATTGCAATGAGTATGGTCTCGAGTGAACTGGTTTTCAGCATGAAAAGATTCACGTCGCCGAGTGGAACCACTTTGATGTTTCGATTATATTCATTCAACTTTATCTTACGGACCGAAACTATACTCTGAGTGGCATAATTCAATGTTCCGAGTGGTTTTTGGCCAATCACGTCTTCAACATGACCTCGGATGAAGGAGCACCCTTAAGGAATTGTCTTCGTCTCGTCGAGACAATCGATTTTGATATATAAATCATCTCAATCCGAGTTCATATGCAAAAGTTAGAGGCAATACACTGCAGATCGAACCTCAACGGAAATATGGCGCGAGGTGCCAGACACTTGTCTGATAGGTTACGCGAGTAAATCGGCCATCAAGACGGCCTTGAATCAAAAAACCTTCAACACGAAAAAGTTTTGTCTCATTGATCTGATCGTTTTCATATAAAATTTGTCTCAATCCGAGGTCGTATGCAACCAGGAGAGGCAAATCAAGATCAGGCTGTGTTTTCAGTCGGGAAATCCGAGTGAAAAGTATACCATCCGAGTGAAAACCTACCGATCGAGTAAAAGGTCGAGTGAAAAACTTATCGATCGAGTAAAAGATTGGCTTCCGAGTGAAAATATAGCAATCCGAGTGAAATTATCATCCGAGTGAAAAGATTACCATCGGAATGAAAACTTGACGTTCGAATAAGATATTGCCTTCCGAGCGAAATATAGTCATCCGAGTGAAAGATTGTCTCCCAAGTGAAATTATAGTTATCCGAGTGAAAGATTGTCTTCCGAGTGAAATTATAGTCATCCGAGTGAAAGATTGTCTTCCGAGTGAAAGACTCTAACATCCGAGTGAAAAGATCCAGTCGGACAAAAAACTCTAATATCCGAGTGGATGAGCTCGGATCCGAGTGAAACTGAAGATGTGCCCGAAAGTTAATCCAGATGACCTCGGATGGAAAAGTGATCAACACGGAAGTTGTGCGCATCCTCAAAATGGTGAACTTTGGTTTTGGAGTCATTATCATATGAGATAGTATACGGCCTGTAAGTTCACTACGAGACTCGGACAATCTAGTCCGTTACATGACCGAGTCCGACTGGATATTAAAGATGGCTTCATAGAGTATTCAAGATGGTTTTATTTGGAAAAGTGTTCTACATAAGGATTGTTCGTCTCGTCGAGGCGCACAAGTTTCATATTTGGGCCGTCTTGATTGGAGGTCATATGCAAGCTCGGTGGCCCGTGCAAGGAGGAAGACATAAGTTGGGCCAGATTCAGACCGAATCCGAGTTGGAATAGAACTAGGACTCTAGGACGTGAATTGATGTAATTTTTTTTGTAAGGAAATCCTAGATGAATCCTTTGCTTGTACGGGAAGTCCAGCTGCCTCTTATATATGTTGGGGGTGATGGCCGATTGAACAACACTAATCGAACCAATCAATCTATTACACTTTTGTGTTCATCTACTTTTTATCTCTCCCTTGTATCTTTCTTCTCGTTCTTTGCTAGTCCTTCATGCTGGAGGGCTGTGAATCCACGAGGCTCTAGGGGCGAGCGAATCGACCTGGAGCAGCCCATAGCCGCCGCGAGCCCTGATGGGGTCCCTCCCGGGCAAGAGGGGCTTCGGGTCTACAAAAGCATCTGTCGGCTGTCTTGCGTATCGCGCTGCCGGTCGGATCTCCTTCGACACGAGCTGCGGTGCATCACCCCCGGTGTCGAGGGTACACGGTGACGTGTTCGTGTGTGAACACACTTTTTGGCGACTCCGCTAGGGACGAAGCTTTGAACAGTCTCCAGCCTGTTCTTGCTATGAGGAGAGCGTCATCGAGCGGCTGCAATCTGCAACGGTAACATGTATCATCAATCTCCTTACGTAGATGCAAATAGCCATTATGTTGATGTTGCTAGATCTTTCAATGGACATGTCATGTCAGCTAGCCCTAACGAGCAAAGGCCGACTAGTTATTCCGTTGGAGAAACTTGGAATTTACATAATCCCCACATGCAACTTATGAATCTGAACTTTCGTGCATCGGCAACATCTTTCAATATGCCGGTGAACAAAACGATTTGTTCGTGATCAATATATGACACCTCATGTGCAGGAGGGCATCTCACAGTTTTATCCATCGGCAGCCAACTCGCAACATGCAGGTTTATCCCCAAACATGCCGATGAATGAGGCAATCGGCCATGCTTCCATTAGCTATTTGGCCGGTTATTCTCAGTCATCATATAATACACCTCATGATATTAATTGTTTAGCATCATATGCAACTAAAAGTATTCATGACTCGGCTCACTTGTATGGTCGAGTGAATGGAGATTCTACATGAGTGTATGTGTCTAATATTGCAGGAGATGAGGTGACTTTGGCTGTGTTAAAAAGCTTAGCATAAAATAAGAAGATTGCCGCTCTTTTCCTTGAGCAACATGATAAAGGTTTGGTTCCTGATTATGAGGCAATAAAAGCTAGGGTTTTGAAAGAAGATGACATGTTACCGATTGATGAAATTGGCATGAGAAAATATTCAACAATAGTGCACATGTCTTCACCTATCATTGCAGCATGTTATACACCCCCTATACAATTGCAAAATTTCGGCAACATCAATTCATTGCCGAAAGATCATAAAAGTATTGGGGGGCAAGCTGATCCAAGCAGGGTTGAGTTTAAAGAAAAACATGTGGCCCAAGTGGACAAGATCAAGCCAAAGCTCACAGGGAATAGCGTCAACGAATTTACTATGCTAACTCTCGAGGAATTAGCAGCAGAATATCGGCATACTTATGAAGCACTCAAGAAGAAACGTGGAGTGGAATATTTGCAAGAATACGTCAAGTGCCTTCCTCCATGTAGCAACCATGTTGGCTCCTTTGCAATTTTGGGGCAAGATAAAAAAAGAAGCTTTGCAAGAAAATCGTCAAGAAACGGTTCACTCGGCTAATACGGTTGATTCGGTTGAAACTGAGTCAAATATGACTAAGTTGTCTACAGCTGAGTTGAACAGTTCCTTTAGTGACAAGACAATGGTGGATTCAATTGAAACCAAATTGACCGCTGAGACATTTAAGGCCGAGTGCGTTGCATCGAGCCAGCCGAGTGCATCGTATCAGCCGAGTGCCATCATTCCAGACGAGTGCATCACCGGCTAAAGCCGCTAGAGCCGAGTGCATCAAGCCAGTTATTGCTGCGTGTACCAAAATAGAAGATGCAAGCTTCACCAAGAAAAAGAACGGTAAACGCAACAAATTGGCCGTGCTCGATTTTTCTGGATGTGAGGGAGCTTACATGCTGCCCTATGAGTTTCGTGCCAAAGAAATTGCTGAGCATCAAGAGCAAAGTTATATGGCCAAACAAAGTTTGACTAGTGACGAAGACCAAGAACCAGAGCGTGCAGCTGAACAAAGTATAGCTGACAAAGAGCGGTCGAGTGGAATCCATTCGGGTAATCCGAGTGAAATCTACTCGGGAAATCCAAGTCAAATCTATTCAGGCAATCCGAGTGATGAGGCACGAGATCAATAAAAAGAGGAAGATGCATTCGAGAATTATTCAGAAGTGGAGCAAGGTATTGTTCCAGTGGTGCAACCATCTTCTCGTTCCAACGACTTCACAAAGGTACACCTAGCTGAGAGTTTACTCAGTTTTCGATTCGGTCAAAATCATATTGTTGATGCACCCGTTAGTAAGATTCTAATTAATTTTGAAAGACCGGTCGAGAAGATTAATCTGTTTGTTTCGAATTATCTTGTTACTAATCATGCTGATCAACACATGGCACCATTCATAGAGGCTAATAGTGACAACTTATCGCAACCAAAGTTGTTCCGTCATGCCGACTGAACTTTATATTCATATGGGCAACTTTGTTTGTTTCATGCCTGGCTAACATTTGGTCTCAGATGAGACGTATATTCTATAATTATTTTGGTTGCAGGAATATAAAGCCAGGTTCAAAGTTCTCCAGGATGGCCGATTCAAGAGCATCGGGAAAGGAGTACGAAAATCAATGCATAGACGAGTCGGATGATGTTAAACTGACACCGCTCGGTTATTTTGTATCGAAGCCGGTATCACAATATCGGTTAATGGACCAGGAGTGTACGTCCAGTGCAGTCATAGTGGATCACATCATGGGTACATCGCTGACTAATCTTATTATTATAATTGATCACGATGTCAAGCCATCAAGACAAGAGCCAACGCAATGTTCGTTCAAGCAAAATGTCAAAGATTGCAACATGATCCATCAAGTCAAGCAATCGGACAAGATAGGACGATTGGAGTTTGTTGAGGCACGATCATTTGGACAGTCGGATCATTTTGACGGCCATCAAATGTTGACTCAGCTATCTTCAGCCGATTTATCTAAAAGTGGACATGTACACATCAATGATGATGGGGTCAAGTCTTCGAGCAAGGATATTGTTAAAAAGTGCATCAAGAACAATCTTGAAGACAGAAATTCCATCAAAGCTAAAGTGATAACATCTAGCACTGAGGGGAAACAAGAGAATTCAAAGACCAGTGCACGCACAACCAAAGAAAGCAAATGCCATGGTAAGCACAAAAGCAAAAAACCGAAAGTCACTTTTGCGCAGTTATTAGAAAAGTACCAAAAGATAAGTGAGGCAAAGAGTGCTTATCGACCGAGTGAAGCAAAAGCATCTAAGTCACCCCAAGGCATAAATCTGAAGACTTGGATTGGCAAAGGAAGACGTTGAGCAAGCAGACTTCATATCCTGCTTTTGGGCCACCAATGCCAATGTCTTGGATGCCTCCCTACGCTCATGTAAATCCATATCCATCATGGGGGCAGGTATGATACAAGGGCAAATTATCCATCTTATTTTAGATCATCTCGCCAACATTATGCAGCTCCAAAAAGATCAACATTTGATGAACAATCACACATCAAAGACTGTTTCAATCATAAGGAATCGGTCCGGAGCTCAAGGAACAAGAAATAGGTGGTCAAGCAAGTGTACCAGGTCAAGAAAGATGGTCGTAAGTGTGCTACTTCAGATTTGTTCTCAAATAACAAAGAGCCAGTTAAAGTATTGACATTGGCTACAAAAGGCAACGAGGCAAGTCAATCAAGTGCCAAATCTGAAGGGAAGAAGTTGAGAGTGCACAAGGCCAAAAAAGAGTTGGCATTGGTTGAAACAAAATCACAGCCGACGTGCTCACTCGGCTAAGCACATTGGTAAGAGAAGGAATTACAAAGACTTAGTGCACATGAGTTGATAAAGAAGAACATGGCATGGGTTCCCAAGAGGAGCAGTCAAAATAGAAATGATGTCCGACCTTCTATTGCAACAAGTGTTAAAAAGGTGAAGAAAGAAAAGGATGGCCGCAAGAGTGCTATTTCAGATCCGACTCCAAATGACAAAAAGCCAGCCGAGCCTATGTTGGCTGCTAAGGACAAGAAAGTGAATCAAGTAAAATTCAAGGATCCAATAGTCAAGTTTGGACAGGCCAAGCCAGAGATGCCCAAAGTCAGGAAGAATTTGCCAGTGCATAAACCAAAGTCCTAGTCGGGACGCCCACTCGGCTTACCATATTCGCAACAGAAGAAGCTAAAACGGCTTAGGGCCAAAGAGCTGGAGAAGAAGAACATGGCCTAGGTTCCTAAGGGAAATCCTCGAGTCAAGAGCAGCATCACATCTCCTGTTGCGAAGCCAGTAGAAATAAGGGAGTACAAGTGTAAAGCCCGTAGGCGAGGACGACAATTTTCATATAGGAGACTTCAGGAGGCGTCTCATCCATATTCTTCAATCGTACCATCAAAATCAACGCTATGGAATTTATCCTCAGCCGAAACATCTGACTTATTTTGGCTATTCACACTTTGGTGGACGAACTCCCGAGCACTTTTGAGATAAGAACGCATGGCTGATATTTGCATATCGCCCTCAGAATTCATTGTGTTGGCAAACCCGGCATCTGGCTAACTGTGTTCACCATGGTTGATTTCCTACTCCTATAGCCGATGCTCAGCGTTTGCCAATACCGGCAAGGCCGACTTAATTATTGAGTCGACCACCAATCAAGGGTCTAGTGCATAAAAGAGCCCTGACTCCAAATGTTATTTATTTGCAGGATCCAAGTCAGGAGACAGACGTTGTTCGACGGAGGCTTGATGGTGTACTTTGATAACGAGTTGAGTCGCCAAATAGTTGACGGTATTCCTTTGAGGTGCATGGTCATAATCGTCCGGCAACCGTCTTTGTTGAAGGATTCTAATATTCCCAGGGAATGCCTGGACAAATGCAAGGTCCGGATTGACATAAGAAACTTACGTGGAAGCCTTTGTGACATCCAATTGTTGTTTTCAGACAACTATTATCCTAGATGGTCTACCAAAGAAGCAACAAACATGAGCATATGGACGATTAAAATTATCATACTCAACATGCACAACCGATGGAGTGTTGACATCGTGCTTAAACATTACCCTAAGCAAGGTATTTTCTGGCACGCAAGCTCTGCTAGAAAACAGGGGGGCATGTGTTGACACCTGATTTTGGCAAGATACAGATTGCAATGAAGATGGTCTCGAGTGAACATGTTTTCAGCATGAAAAGATTCACGTCGCCGAGTGGAACCACTTTGATTGTCAGGACCCCGACTCGATGTCACATCGATCTAGCTTGTAACACCTCATATCACTTTGCGGCCTCACGCACGGTATCCCCACGGGTGTCGCCTTACCTTTGCCCGGGACCGTTTATGCCTTTTGGCTCACGTATATGATAGTGTCGCTAGCATCCATATGATAAAGAGCCCGGGCTGACATGACTAGTCGTAAACCCAAAGTGGCACAGACTTACAGGGACAGGCATCCATGACCCAGCAACGAACGTGTCGGTCATCAGCAAGTGGGTCCGGGCTGTAGCACTGGGCTAGCAGGACTCTGGTAAACCGGGCTGTAGCGGGCTAACAGGACTCCGGTACTCAATGCGTGACATTTCCCCGAAGGGACAGACACAGGAACGAAGAAGGACACATGCCGGCCAGCCTAAGTGTTCCAGAGTAGTAGCAAGCTACCATGGCTCAGTGGTAACACTAGGAGACATTTCCCGGTAAGAGAGGCTACTAGGGATAAACAACTAGATAGTCAGATCCCACACATACCAAGCATTTCAATCATACACACAATATGCTCGATATGTGCAAACACAACAAGGCATCACAACATGACTCTATGACACAAGTACTTTATTTAAGGCTCAGGGAGCCATACATAACATACACAATGGTACGGGTCACACGACCCAGCATTCAAGTCATACAGTCATACAAGCCAGCAGCGGAAGTAACTTGTCTGAGTACAGACAACTAGAAAAATAAAAGAGGCTTGGAAAGCCTAGCTATACTACGTGGTCCTTCACAAGCTCAGGATCACCACCGGGTCTTAGCCTACTCATTGATGTCAACATCTACGTAGAACCCATCAGAAGGGGTTGCAGCGTCTTCTGTAAAAAATGTAAATTATAGCAACATGAGTACAAAGGTACTCAGCAAGACTTACATCAGATCCTATATACATGCATATTATCAAGAAGGGTTGGTGGAGTTGTTGCAGCAAGCCAGCTTTGACTCTTGGCTAGGCTAACCTACGAGACTCCAACTTGAAATGGTTTTGCGCACACGAGTCCACTACTCACCACTTCAATACACTACCGAGGATCCACCTCCGTCTTCCTACGGAAGAGCCATCCTCGGCACTCACACTTATCTTGAGGCTTTTAGTAGTTTCCATTTACTTGTCTATGAACTGTATAGGCAACCAAGTAGTCCTTTACCACGGACGCGGCTATTCGAATAGATCATGATAACCCTGCAGGGGTGTACTTCTTCATACATGTTTCCACCACTTAGCGTCTGCACACGACATGTGCTCGGCAGACTTCAAGTGAAAGCCGACGTGGGTGTAGACCACGACCTACCTAAACACCTAAGCCTCTAGTCCAGGTTTATCGCCTATCCAGGTTCCATCCGCAGGGAGTCCGGCCGAGGTTTCCCATACGGCCCCGAATGATGTGAACAGGGTTTCCGAGATACCTAACGGGTATTCGGTACACCCGGCCATGTACCTACCGCATCACAGCCCACCCCTACGGTCAGCGCTGTCCACGGCCTCCAGTAGGCTACAAACACCAGAAACTACTTGCAACTCCTGGACGGAGAACTAGGGTGAATAAGAAGCCGAGAGGGTCCATTGGTTTCGGGCCCAATGCATGGTAGTAGATGATTCTTAAATCACACATACAGATCTCAGTGCTTAAGGTCGGCTTCAATGAAACAACCCACCATGTACTCCTACATGGCCTCTCATCGATACCTTTACCAAATCGTGTTCACCACATCACTCTCATTACCGACATAATCATTTCACTCTAGCCCATCACCCAGATGAACCAGACCTGACACGACTCTAAGCATAGCAGGCATAGCAAGGTAGGAACAACACATTCATATGGCTCAATCAACTCCTAAACATGCTAGTGGGTTTCATCTAGTTACTGTGGCAATGATAGGTCATGCAGAGGAAGTGGGTTCAACTACTGTAGCACAGAGCAGTTTGAAACGCGTTGTCTTAATGCAGTAAAAGAGAGCAGGAGCGAGAACATGGGATTGTATCGATATGATCAAATGGTTGGTTGCTTGCCTGATGGTTCGATGCACTGATACGGTTCTTCGTTAGGGTAATCACGATACTCCTCGGAGGCAGACCTGCCGCAAGAACACCGATACACAACCATCACCAAACAATGTGCAACAATATGATGCATGCATGAGACATAGCAATATGAGTGTGTTGGGCTAATGCAACTAAGACCAGAAGGGTTTGAACCAATTTGAATCAAAGATTCAAATTTCAAACTCAAACATGGCCCTTTAAAGTGTTTTTCCTTGTTCTGTATTAAACATCAGGTTAACTTGTTTAATCATGCATGAAAATAGTACAGATGGATAGATTGGATTTTTCTGATCATTTTTCATATATAATTTGTCTGATTTGGAGTTACAGAATAAAAGTTATGATTTTTTAAAGTTTAAACTATATTCTGGAATTTCCTATATTAGATTAATTCCAGAAAATCAATTATTGCGTCAGCCTGACGTCAGTGTGATGTCAGCAGGTCAACGGGACACGTCCGGGTCAAACCTGACAGTGGGTCCCGCGTGTCAGTGTGATTAGATTAATTAAAGTTTAATTAAAACTAAACCTGTTTAATTAACAGGGCCGGGCCCCACCTGTCATTGACTCAGGGGAGTTAACCAGGGCCCATCCGTGGTCAAACCCGGGTCGGCTGCACCGGCGTTTAGCCGCCGGCGAGCCCGACGCGGCGGCGGAAGTGGTTTTTGCCGTTCCGGCAACCAAACGAGCCGCGGAGGCCACCGGAGAGGAGCTGAGGTCGAGCCGCAGCTCTTGGTGGAGTCCGTTGGGGTCGGGGTGGCCGGAGTTGGCGCCGGCGACGACTTTGGCGGCCACCGGGGTTCGGCCGAAGACGAACTTGACGCTAGAGGGGTCGGTGAGGCGCGGGCGCTACGTGACACGGTGAGCATGATGGACACCGTGGAGTGGTCGGAGGGTGACCAGGAGCACGTCGGCGACGAGCTCCACGGCGTTGGGTGCGGTTGAGCTCCGGGAGGTCGCTACACAGCTCGGGAGCAAGAAAAGGAGGGGGGGAAGATGGCTAAGCTCACAGTGAGTGCGACGAAGCCCTTGGTGCGGCCGGAGATGGACCGGAGCGACGACGGCGTTGAAGGGGATCTCCGGCGACGGCGGTTCGGGCGAGGTCGTTGCGGTGGACTCGGGCGTTGCGAGCGCTCGGGGCTCGGCTTGCTCGATGGAGTGGACAGCGGCGGAGCTCCTGGACACGATGAGAGGACGCACGGGCGGCGGGGAGCACGACTACGACGAAGGCACGGCGATGGTGGCGTCGGTCATGGAGGGGGAGCGCGAGGGGGAGGAGCTGGAGAGGAGAGGGGGTGTCTGGGGGGTTCGGGGGAGCGAGGGAGGCCGATCCACGACGTCACCGGGCGAGGGGAGCGGCGAGGCGGCGAGCAGGTGCATGGCGCGCGCTGTGGTCGCCGTCGGGCACCTGCCTGCCTGCCTGGCCGGCAAGCAGCTCGCTGGAGCGGCACTGGGCTGGGCCGGCAGGTGGGCCGGGAGCAGGCGTCAGGTAAGTTTTTCCATTTTCTTTCTGTTTTCTGTTTTTTTAATACTTCTGCAACTTTGTTGAATTAAATAAAATACTTAGGCAACTCCTAAAATCACCAAACTACTCCTGGTCCATAGTTGGATTATTTCCAACATGAAACATTTTAGTTTGGAGATATTTGAGCATTTAAATATTTTACATAATTTTAAATGCCCAAATTCAAATATTTATGATTTAATTCAAAAACCCTAAGATGGCCTAGGAAAATGTGCATCACTTTTGGCAGAGGTTCTGAACCAAGACAAAAATGATGGGCATTTTAGAAGGGCATTTCTGGTTCATTGAAAAAGTTTTTTAGTAAACCCTAATTGGTTTCAGAGGGGACTGGGGGTTCTGTCATCCCCATTTCAGGTTTCTGATGAAAGAGTAAACATGATGCAACACTCTAATGCATGGCTAACTAGGGTGTGACAACTCACCCCCACTGAAAAGAATCTCGTCCCGAGATTTGGGTTCCTCCGGAAAGAAGGCGGGATACTCAAGTCGAAGACGATCCTCCCTTTCCCAAGTTGCTTCATCCTCAGAATGGTGCGACCATTGTACTTTGAGAAACTTGATATTATGACGTCGAGTGGTACGCTCGGCCTGATCGAGGACACGAATGGGGTACTCTCGATATGTAAGATTATCTTGGAGATCAAGCGTTTCGTAGTCCACTCCACGGATAGGATCCGAGAAGCAACGCCTGAGTTGAGAAACGTGGAAGACATCGTGGACTCTAGAGAGGTGCGGAGGTAGTTCCAACTGGTAGGCAACTTCTCCTCATTTAGCGAGAATGCGAAAAGGTCCAATGTAACAAGGAGCCAATTTGCCTTTGATACCGAAACGATGGGTTCCCTTCAGAGGGGTAACCCGAAGGTAAGCCTTCTCGTCAACCTCGAAAGTCATAGCCTTATGTTTTCGGTCATATTGACTGTTTTGACGAGATTGGGCTGTCTTCAACTTTTCACGAACGATGCGAACTTGCTCTTCTGCTTCCTGAATCATATCCGGGCCAAAGAATTGTCTTTCCCCGGTCTCTGACCAGTTAAGGGGTGTTCGACACCGTCGTCCATAGAGAACTTCAAAAGGGGCTTTACCCAAGCTAGATTGATAGCTGTTGTTGTAAGCGAATTCGGCAAATGGAAGGCACTTCTCCCAATCCATTCCGAATGAGATAACAGAGGCTCGAAGCATGTCTTCTAGGATCTGGTTGACACGTTCCACTTGACCACTCGATTGAGGGTGAAAAGCGGTGCTAAAGGAAAGGCGGGTTCCCATGGCGTTTTGGAAACTTTCCCAAAATCGAGAGGTGAAAAGACTTCCTCTATCCGAGTTAATTTCCAAGGGAACACCATGGAGAGACACTATTCGGGAGATGTATAAGTCTGCCAGCTGACTAGCGGTTATACTCTCGCGAACAGGTAAGAAATGGGCCACTTTGGAAAGACGATCAACAACGACGAAGATAGCATTATTCCCTCTTTTGGTCCTGGGAAAACCGGTAATGAAGTCCATACCAATTTTATCCCATTTCCATTCAGGAATAGCTAAGGGTTGAAGGGTGCCAGCAGGCCGTTGATGCTCTGCTTTTACACGACGGCAGACGTCGCAGCTAGCAATATACTGAGCAATTTCTCTCTTCATCCTAGTCCACCAAAACCTCTAGCGTAGGTCCTGATACATCTTAGTACTACCGGGATGAATGGTGAGAGGAGATTCATGAGCCTCCTTAAGGATCAATCGCCTCAGGTTTCGCATTTTGGGAACCACTAGTCGATTCCCGAAGTATACGACCCCTTGATCATTAATGGAGAAACAATTCGCAACTCCTTTCTTGATGTTTCTCTTGATGCGGGAAATTCCCGGATCTACCTTCTGTGCTTTGATGATTTGGTCCGTAAGGGTAGGTTTCGCCACCAAGGTGGAAAGAAAACCTTGAGGAACAATGTGAAGGTTAAGCTTCCGAAATTCCTCATGGAGAAGCGGTTGACTTTGTTGTAGCATTAGGTTGTTACAATAAGATTTACGACTTAGCGCATCAGCCATGACGTTGGTTTTCCCTGGGGTGTAAGTTATTCCTAAGTCGAAATCTATGATCAACTCAACCCAACGTCTTTGCCTGAGATTCAAATCCGGTTGGGTGAAAATGTACTTCAGACTTTGGTGATCAGTGAATATTTCGCAATGGTTACCGAGGAGGTAATGTCGCCAGGTCTTAAGTGCATAGACTACGGCTGCAAGCTCTAGATCATGAGTAGGATAATTCTCCTCATGTGGGTGCAATTGCCGTGAAGCGTAAGCAATTACGTGTCGATCTTGCATGAGAATGCAACCTAGTCCTTGTCGCGAGGCGTCGCAGTAAATAACAAAGTCCTTGGAGAAGTCTGGCGGTACCAGTACGGGAGCAGAAGTCAGGCGTCTTTTCAGTTCCTGAAAGCTGTGCTCACATTGTGGAGTCCATTCGAACTTCTTATCTTTCTTGAGGAGTTCGGTTAGAGGTTTAGCAACTTTGGAGAAATTTTCGACAAAGCGACGGCAATAGCTCGCTAAGCCCAAAAAACTCCGAACTTGCTTGATCGATTCAGGTGGAGTCCAATTAAGGACGGCTTGAACTCGCTCAGGGTTAACAGCAATACCTTTACCAGATATTACATGACCCAGATAGGTCACTTCCGACAACCAGAATTCACATTTAGAAAATTTGGCATAAAGGCGATGCTCTCGAAGTTTCTTCAACACTAGCCTTAGATGTTCGGCATGTTCTTCCTCGTTCTTGGAGTAGATGAGTATATCATCGAGATAAACCACGACGAATTTATCCAAATACTCCATGAAGATTGAGTTCATTAACTGAGAAAAGGTGGCTGGAGCGTTGGTTAAACCGAAGGACATGACGGTGTATTCGTATTGGCCATAACGAGTAACAAAGGCCGTTTTAGGAATGTCCCCGTTTCTGATTTTGATTTGATGGTAGCCCAACCTCAAATCCATCTTGGAGAAGACTGAGGATCCAGCGAGCTGATCATACAGGTCGTTGATCCTGGGGAGCGGATATTTGTTCTTGATGGTGACCAAATTGACAGGTCGATAATCTACAACCATCCGTACCGTACCATCCTTCTTCTTGACGAATAGGACGGGGCAAGCCCACGGAGATGAACTAGGTCGGATGAAACCCTTTTTCAAGGACTCATCGAGTTGTTTCTTAAGCTCGGCTAGTTCTAGTGGTGCCATCTTATAGGGTCTTCTAGCAATCGGAACGGTTCCTGGAATGAGGTCTATTACGAACTCAACATCCCTGTCAGGTGGAACACCTGGCAATTCCTCTGGGAAGACATCCGGGAAGTCACGGACTACCGGAACGTCCTCAAGGTCTGGCAAAGAGCTGGCGTTAAGAGAATATAATTGTCGCTTGGCTAATCGGGTCAAGACATTGACTATCTTCCCCGAAGGATGAGTGAGTTGAACAGTCCTAGAGAAGCAATCAATTTTGGCATGATGAGCTGACATCCAGTCCATACCCAAAATGATATTAATATCTGAAAATTTGATTGCTATCAAAGATGCAAGGAAAACAAGTCTGTCGACTTGGATTTCATTTCCATAACTTACCCTGGAGGTCTGCCATCTAGAACCGGGAGTAGAAATTTCCATAGTGGATGGCATGTCACAGAATGCGGTGTTATGCAAACGAGCATAGTTCTCGGATATAAATGAATGAGAGGCTCCTGTATCGAAAAGAACAGATGCCGGGTGGCAATTAACAAGGAGCGTACCGAGAACGACGTTGGGATCCTCTTGAGCTTCTTCGGCAGAGATACAGTTGACATGGCCACGTGTAGCGGTGGCCGGCTTGGCGTGGAACACTTTCCCTGTCGGCTTGCCACGGCCAACAGCTTTAGCAGATTGGTTGGGGTTGGTCTGGGGACACTCACGCATATAGTGGCCAGATTCCCCACACTTGAAACAAGTCACGGAACTGGTACGTGGAGGAGCATTGTTGGTTGGACCCCCATAGGGCTTGGCTGGTGCAGACTGTTGAACGGGGCGAGGCGCTTGGAAAGATGGCCTCGGTGTGAACCTGGGTGGCAGGGCGGTGTTGGGCACCCACACGCGGCGCTTCTGAGGACCAGCACCGGATGAGGAACCCATATCACGGCCATGCTTGCGTGTTGCGTCATAATCAGTCTGACCAGTCTCAGCACTGATGGCCTTGTTAACAAGTTTCTGAAAAGATGTGCACTCATGCAGACGGAGGTTGCGGCGAAGCTCAGGACTAAGTCCCTTACGGAACCTTGCTTGCTTCTTGGCATCAGTAGAAACTTCCTCAGTTGCATATCGTGCGAGGTTACCGAACTCCCTGCTGTAAGCATCCACAGAGAGTCGGCCCTGAGTGAAACTGCAAAATTCCTCACGTTTACGGTCCATGAGACCCTCCGGAATGTGATGTTCAGGGAAAGCCTCGCTGAATTCAGCCCAAGTAGTGACATGGCCCACTGGGCGCATAGCTCCATAATTCTCCCACCATAGACTGGCGGGGCCTTCAAGATGATATGCAGCAAAGGTGACCTTGTCAGCCTCAGCTACTAGCGCGGAACGCAGCTTGTGAGAGATACTGCGAAGCCAGTCATCAGCGTCGAGAGGCTCGACGGAGTGGTGGAACGTGGGTGGATGTAACTTGATAAAATCACTGAGTGACACCACGTTAGTCCTCTGATGGTGTGTTGTGTTCTGTTCAATACGCTCCAACAAACGGTTGGTCTCCCGCTTGTTTCTTTCGGCTTCCATCATAACCTCGGCTAGGGAAGGAGGATGAGGCAGATTTGCATTCCTGACTTCACTGCCTTCGGCCTGCTCTTGAGGAGCAGGGTTAGTGCGCGTGTTGACCATCCTAGGTAAACAAGACAATGATTTAGTCAGAATGATAAAATTCCGACATAGGATACAGAATGTAAGGAATAACTCGGAATGCAAGATGATCATCCGTATGACATGGTAGATACAAAAACTGCTTCTTTATTCCATCGTCATACACACCATACAGGGTTTAGTACAAGACCAAACAAGGTACTATTACGGTGAAAAGAGGATTACATCTCATCGGAGGCATTCCCAGCTCCTATACATTATTTTTCTACACCTCCGGAAGGCGATACAGCTAGGTCGTATCCCACAAGTCACGCAGGACAATAGACGACACAGCTAACACGAACTAGTGATACTACCACTAACTCGGACCGATCCGTAGTAGTCCTTGTAGAAGTCACCTCCATAGCCTGGAAGATCAACATGATCATCCGGAAACAGACGATCTCGCGGAGCTTGTGGACCATAGGGGCTAGGATGAGGTCTTGGACCAACAGACGGTGGCCTGTGGGGACCGCGAGGTGGGGTGATGCCTCCTACATCACGCCAACCCATCACGTCTGGCAGAGCAGATCTCACAGGATAGAGATCGCGCATATCCGAATATCCAGCTTGCACCGCCGGTGCAAACCGAGTCAATGTGGCCCAATGGTCAGCACGGGTATTGAAGAGCTCTAACCTCAAGGCCCGATTTTCACGGTCCTTATCCTCGAGCATCTCAGCAGTGGTGCGAGTCCGTGAATCCTCCTGAGTGGGGTCAGCATAGATAGCCTGGAGATACCCTTGTGCTCCCGGAAGTGATCCTGGCATATACCGGAAATCAGAGTCCCGAAATAGACCAGACCTGACTCGCATGATGGTCATCATAGAGTAGGCGGCGTCCTGCACAGCCATCTCAATAGTAACCCCGAGTCCATAGGAGCAGTGAAGGGGCTCGGTGGATCCAGGATAAGATGGAAATATCCTGACAGTGCAGAGATACTGGCTTTGATTAAAGTCTCGAAATTGCTCTTCGACCGTGTACTCAGGATACCAACGGTATCCGGCCTCAGTCATTACCCTGACCAACATGGCAGTATGGCCGGGTACATCTAGGCATCGAGTCAGGCGAACCACTTGATGGAGGTCGCGAGTGGCCATCTGAAAACACAATCATAATGCAAAGGCATTATAATTTCTAGCAAAATTTCGGCAGCATAACAGCTGCAAATGCTCAAGAAGGATTTTGAGACATTTGACAAAGGATTTCATACACACTCAACATCATCATATCAAAGTTCTGAGTCCATCCTAACAACATAACGCGGTAGTAGAACTGAACTAGGCTTGTATCCATCAACCCTATAAGGAACTACTGATTAGTAACACGTGATCCTGATAGAGAGAATAGATCCTAATTCCTTAACCCCCGGTGGAAGAATAGACTGACTCAGATTAGAATGTCATAAGATAAAGGAGTAAAAAGAGCCTTACGTTCCACCCACAAACAATTCCCCTACATATAACTAAAGAATTTCTAGACTCAACATCGACCAGTTTGGCTTGGAGAACCTACAGGCAGTCCGGCTCTGATGCCAATGCTGTCAGGACCCCGACTCGATGTCACATCGATCTAGCTTGTAACACCTCATATCACTTTGCGGCCTCATGCACGGTATCCCCACGGGTGTCGCCTTACCTTTGCCCGGGACCGTTTGCGCCTTTTGGCTCACGTATATGATAGTGTCGCTAGCATCCATATGATAAAGAGCCCGGGCTGACATGACTAGTCGTAAACCCAAAGTGGCACAGACTTACAGGGACAGGCATCCATGACCCAGCAACGAACGTGTCGGTCATCAGCAAGTGGGTCCGGGCTGTAGCACTGGGCTAGCAGGACTCCGGTAAACCGGGCTGTAGCGGGCTAACAGGACTCCGGTACTCAATGCGTGACATTTCCCCGAAGGGACAGACACAAGAACGAAGAAGGACACATGCCGGCCAGCCTAAGTGTTCCAGAGCAGTAGCAAGCTACCATGGCTCTGTGGTAACACTAGGAGACATTTCCCAGTAAGAGAGGCTACTAAGGATAAACAACTAGATAGTCAGATCCCACACATACCAAGCATTTCAATCATACACACAATATGCTCGATATGTGCAAACACAACAAGGCATCACAACATGACTCTATGACACAAGTACTTTATTTAAGGCTCAGGGAGCCATACATAACATACACAAAGGTATGGGTCACACGACCCAGCATTCAAGTCATACAGTCATACAAGCCAGCAGCGGAAGTAACTTGTCTGAGTACAGACAACTAGAAAAATAAAAGAGGCTTGGAAAGCCTAGCTATACTACGTGGTCCTTCACAAGCTCAGGATCACCACCGGGTCTTAGCCTACTCATTGATGTCAACGTCTACGTAGAACCCATCAGAAGGGGTTGCAACGTCTTCTGTAAAAAATGTAAATTATAGCAACATGAGTACAAAGGTACTCAGCAAGACTTACATCAGATCCTATATACATGCATATTATCAAGAAGGGTTGGTGGAGTTGTTGCAGCAAGCCAGCTTTGACTCTTGGCTAGGCTAACCTACGAGACTCCAACTTGAAATGGTTTTGCGCACACGAGTCCACTACTCACCACTTCAATACACTACCGAGGATCCACCTCCATCTTCCTACGGAAGAGCCATCCTCGGCACTCACACTTATCTTGAGGCTTTTAGTAGTTTCCATTTACTTGTCTATGAACTGTATAGGCAACCAAGTAGTCCTTTACCGCGGACGCGGCTATTCGAATAGATCATGATAACCCTGCAGGGGTGTACTTCTTCATACATGTTTCCACCACTTAGCGTCTGCACACGACATGTGCTCGGCAGACTTCAAGCGAAAGCCGACGTGGGTGTAGACCACGACCTACCTAAACACCTAAGCCTCTAGTCCAGGTTTATCGCCTATCCAGGTTCCATCCGCAGGGAGTCCGGACAAGGTTTCCCATACGGCCCCGAACGATGTGAACAGGGTTTCTGAGATACCTAACGGGTATTCGGTACACCCGGCCACGTACCTACCGCATCACAGTCCACCCCTACGGTCAGCGCTGTCCACGGCCTCCAGTAGGCTACAAACACCAGAAACTACTTGCAACTCCTGGACGGAGAACTAGGGTGAATAAGAAGCCGAGAGGGTCCATTGGTTTCGGGCCCAATGCATGGTAGTAGCTGATTCTTAAATCACACATACAGATCTCAGTGCTTAAGGTCGGCTTCAATGAAACAACCCACCATGTACTCCTACATGGCCTCTCATCGATACCTTTACCAAATCGTGTTCACCACATCACTCTCATTACCGACATAATCATTTCACTCTAGCCCATCACCCAGATGAACAAGACCTGACACGACTCTAAGCATAGCAGGCATAGCAAGGTAGGAACAACACATTCATATGGCTCAATCAACTCCTACACATGCTAGTGGGTTTCATCTAGTTACTGTGGCAATGACAGGTCATGCAGAGGAAGTGGGTTCAACTACCGTAGCACAGAGCAGTTTGAAACGCGTTGTCTTAATGCAGTAAAAGAGAGCAGGAGCGAGAACATGGGTTTGTATCGATATGATCAAATGGTTGGTTGCTTGCCTGATGGTTCGATGCACTGATACGGTTCTTCGTTAGGGTAATCACGGTACTCCTCGGAGGCAGAACCTGCCGCAAGAACACCAATACACAACCATCACCAAACAATGTGCAACAATATGATGCATGCATGAAATATAGCAATATGAGTGTGTTGGGCTAATGCAACTAAGACCATAAGGGTTTGAACCAATTTGAATCAAAGATTCAAATTTCAAACTCAAACATGGCCCTTTAAAGTGTTTTTCCTTGTTCTGTATTAAACATCAGGTTAACTTGTTTAATCATGCATGAAAATAGTACAGATGGATAGATTGGATTTTTCTGATCATTTTTCATATATAATTTGTCTGATTTGGAGTTACAGAATAAAAGTTATGAATTTTTAAAGTTTAAACTATATTCTGGAATTTCCTATATTAGATTAATTCCAGAAAATCAATTATTGCGTCAGCCTGACGTCAGTGTGACGTCAGCAGGTCAACGGGACACGTCCGGGTCAAACCTGATAGTGGGTCCCACGTGTGAGTGTGATTAGATTAATGAAAGTTTAATTAAAACTAAACCTGTTTAATTAACACGGCCGGGCCCCACCTGTCATTGACTCAGGGGAGTCAACCAGGGCCCACCCGTGGTCAAACCCAGGTCGGCTGCACCGGCGTTTAGCCGCCGGCGAGCCCGACGCGGCGGCGGAAGTGGTTTTTGCCATTCCGGCAACCAAACGAGCCGCGGAGGCCACCGGAGAGGAGCTGAGGTCGAGCCGCAGCTCTTGGTGGAGTCCGTTGGGGTCGGGGTGGCCGGAGTTGGCGCCGGCGATGACTTTGGCGGCCACCGGGGTTCGGCCGAAGACGAACTTGACGCTAGAGGGGTCGGTGAGGCGCGGGCGCTACGTGACACGGTGAGCATGATGGACACCGTGGAGTGGTCGGAGGGTGACCGGGAGCACGTCGGCGACGAGCTCCACGGCGGTGGGTGCGGTTGAGCTCCGGGAGGTCGCTACACAGCTCGGGAGCAAGAAAAGGAGGGGGGGAAGATGGCTAAGCTCACAGTGAGTGCGACGAAGCCCTTGGTGCGGCCGGAGATGGACCGGAGCGACGACGGCGTTGAAGGGGATCTCCGGCGACGGCGGTTCGGGCGAGGTCGTTGCGGTGGACTCGGGCGTTGCGAGCGCTCGGGGCTCAGCTTGCTCGATGGAGTGGACAGCGGCGGAGCTCCTGGACACGATGAGAGGACGCACGGGCGGCGGGGAGCACGGCTACGACGAAGGCACGGAGATGGTGGCGTCGGTCATGGCGGGAGAGCGCGAGGGG